>NW_010406408.1:36312-47310 GCF_000710305.1 Buceros rhinoceros silvestris | reverse complement strand
CCTGCTGTAATACCCCTTGGTTATGACAGCTTGCTTTCTCCCTCATCTCCTCCAGTCAGGCTAAAAGCTGAGGAGAGGCAACAAAAGTGGTGGCAGGAACCAGAACAGCAAAGAATGTAAAAAAATTTCTCCCCAGCAAGGCGGCAGAGCCATGTACGTGTCCTGGTGCCAAGCAGATTAGCAGTGGAACAGCACAGCATTGTCAGACCTTATGTACTAAGTGTCTCAGCAACATAAGTCATCCAGAGCCCAAATGCCATGGTGCTCTACAGCCAGGTCTCAGGACTGGACTTTGCCATTTTAAATCTCAGCACTTTGTGTTGTCCAGAGTCAGACACTTCCATCAAAAACTTTCCCAATTCATGAACAGGTCTACCACTGCACCTTTGGTCCTCTTCAAAGTCTCCATTGGCCAGAGTGCAGTCCCATCTTTCTCCATCCATCAGGTATGGAAGCGGCGTGGTTACAGATTTGGAAATCAGTGTTTGAACCAGGCAAACAAAGCATCAGACAGCAGACTCATTCAGACTAGCCAAGTGCAGCCACCACATCTGAGCTCCCCAGGTACCTCTGCACCAGGAAAGGGTGCAGAGGGGCACCAACCCTCCCTGCCCAGCCGTCCCTTCAGACTGCACCCTGCACATTTCTTATAGAGGGTTATTGTACCTTGAACAGTCTTAAGAGCTATACAGACAATTACTATCCTCTCTTGTCACAGTTTCAAGTCCATACTGCAAAGACCCTTTACTTTGCTATCCTGTAGCCATCACTCCTCTGAGAGAAATGCTGCTACAGGAACATCTGAAGGCTCCCAATCTCAGCTCTCTACTCTGCTATCACTTTCTCCCACTCCTGTTTTCTTTATTTTAGCTGAGCTAACATTTTTATTCCAATATGCTCACTTCAAAATTGACCAGTTGTTTATTCTTTGCTTCTCTCACTTTTTTTCTTCACAGTTCCTTATATCTTAGAGAAAAAATATCTGTGTCTTCATGTCCAGTATGAGTTATGAAAACAACAACCAAATTACTGTTGTTTCATGTCGAGTCAGCCACACTGCACTGATTCAGTATGCACACATTGTCTAAACTAAAAAAAAAAAATCTCTTAAGACATGTGTTATTAAACATCTCCTTTTTGATTGTCACACTCTGGAAGGTATGATATGGAAAGTCAACTTTCAGAGGAAACTGAGAACAAATGGCAGTTCAGTAGAGTTTCAGATAAAATTGCTCAGGTTTACTCCTCTCTTGGTATAACTTGTCAGGATTTGATCTCTCTCTTCTTATTCCTTTTTTTTTATTATTTATGTTTATAGGATAGTTTTGCATAATACCAATAAAAGAGGTATATTAAAAGGGAAAAAAAGAGAAAATCAGAAAGAACCAAGCAATTATTTCTGCCTCTGACAACTAAATATCAATCTACGTGCCACCTTGCCTTCTGAGTCAGCATGGCCCTGACTCAGCAAAGCTCTGAACCGCACACTTAACTGTAAGCATACAAATAGTCTCATTGACATTGCTTAGCCATATGTTCAAGTTTGACTGAATCAAGAACTCTAAGAGATGTACACAAGTTTTGTTAAATGCAAAACTGAGTAAAAAAGGTACTTGGCTTTCTAAAAATTCTTAAATTTGGTGAGCAACATTAGAAAGGTTACTCACATCTGTGAGGTTTAGTGTGGAGGTCAACCAAAAAAACATTTAACTTTTTCTTCCCAAGAATTCCTTTCCCTTTCTGCTCTAGTTGTTGCTATCTTGGATAAATGCAAACTGAAGTTCATACTATTCTGGCTTGGTTTTGCAAAAGCTGTGACAAAAGGTTTTGCAAAGTCAAAATTAGTCAGTGTAGTCCGGCTGCTGCGGTGTGTCTTAGGACTGAAAAAGGATGGTAGAAATAAGCTTGGATTCTGCAACTTCAATGCCTTTGATGCCTATCCACTACCATTAGCTTTCAGCCGTAGCCTATCTCAGGTTACCTCACACGAAGTCCCTGGTGACTGGGAAACGGGAAACATCGCACCCATTTTTAAAAAAGGTAGAAAGGAGGACCCTGGGAACTACGGACCTGCCAGCCTCACCTCTGTGCCTCAGAAGATCATGGAACAGATCCTCCTAGAAGCTCTGCTAAGGCACATGGAGGACAGACAGTTGATTCAAGACAGCCAACAAGGCTTTACCAAGGGCAAGTCCTGCCTGACCAACATAGTGGCCTTCTATGATGAAGTGACTGCATCGATGGACGGGGAAGAGCCATGGATGTCATCTATCTGGACTTCTGTAAAGCCTTTGGCACAGTCCCCCACAACCTCCTTCTCTCTAAATTGGAAAGATATGGATTTGATGGGTTGACTCCTCAGTGGATAAGGAATTGGTTAGATGGTTGCATCTAGAGGGAAGTTGTCAATAGCTTGATGTCCAGATGGAGATCAGTGACAAGTGATGTTCCTCAGGGGTCCGTACTGGGACAAGCGCTGTTTATTATCTTCCTCAGTGACACAGACAGTGCACCCTCAGCAAATTTGCATATTACACCAGGCTGAGTGGGGCGGTTAACAGACCTGAGGGACAGGATGCCGTCCAGAGGGACCTGGACAAGCTTGAGAAGTGGGTCCATGCGAATATCATGATGTTCAACAAGACCAAGTGTTAGATGAATAACTTTTTGGATCTCTCAGTCTATCAACCACATGCATATTTAAATTCTTTACACTTGAGCATCTGGTATCATTTTGATGTACTGTGGGATATCCTGTTTGTTGTTGAGCAAACCCGGAGGATGCAGTAAGTTGTATGACACACCTGTTATCTGCAGAGAAGTATCTTGGATACTCTGTGGCATCTCAGAAAGCACTAATCACCTACACATAAGCAACTAACATCTTCCTAGACCTCCACTGACTGTAGCAGGAGTTTGTACTCACAGCTTACATGTAGAGACTGACAGACAGACACCTGAATTTGGTGTCTTTCACCACTGAGCTGAATGCCATTCCTACTGACCCAGGAACCTTCGTCTATTATGCCCAAAACACACACCCAGTAAAAGCTCAGTGTTCACTAACTTCTTCTTATTTTTCTAGGACTCCTCAGATTCCGTATACTTATGAAGTTGCTTGTAGGTCCTTTTTTTTTTATCTGTCCTCTAGTCCCCATGCTCCATCAGTTATTTCAAAGTCTTGCCTTCTTCCATTTCCACATCTTTTAACCACTGCTCTCTGCACACAGAATGGCTGTCCTCCTTCAGTTCCTGCATCCTGAACTCTGTCTCAAGAAATTATCAAGGCTGCCTGGTCCCTGTGACATAGCAATGCACCCCATCAAGGACCAAAATAGAGGTCTACTTATAATGCTGAGGTCCTCATTTTGTCAGCTGGGTAGTATAGGTCTGACATTGCCCTGGCTGAGGAACATCTTCAACCTTAGTTCAGGTTAAGCACTCGTCAAATGCTCTTATACTAAATAAGGTACCCTACAAGAAAAAAAATTGCAGCCAAGATTTTGAAGAATGATGGGATTCAGATATCCCTGCTCTTAACATTTACTCAGCTAACTCTAGTCACTTCCCACTCTCTGTGCCAGCTGGTTTTGATGTCATCTGAGGACACTGAACTTGGATATGTTCAAATGGCATGATACCATGTTGTAAGCAATCTTCAAGCCAAGCATTTTAAATGTGCATCACTGTAATTTTCTTCTTGGTTAACTAGACCTCCTGAGAAAAAAAAATGCTCAGGAACACTGGAGTATATGTGCTGAATGACTGATTCAGTTCTTCCAGGAATTTCTGCTGTCACTGGATATGAAACTGCTTAAGACTATGTGTAGATTAAGAGATTGATCCATTTCCTA
This sequence comes from Buceros rhinoceros silvestris, assembly GCF_000710305.1. NCBI lineage: Eukaryota > Metazoa > Chordata > Aves > Bucerotiformes > Bucerotidae > Buceros > Buceros rhinoceros. The sequence continues at coordinate 43,456 of NW_010406408.1, read as the reverse complement.
GTTCTTAGTCACATGTCCCAGCAGTATCCCAACTCCAGAAAGGTGAAGAGCCCTAGATGTATCTTGGTTTCCACAGAAAGGAAATTAATAGTTATACATTGGAAGGGAAATACACAGTCTAGTCAGCAGTGAACCAGGATGCTGGGTATACCAAGTAATCCTGATTCAGGCTGTGTCTCCTAAACCTCTGGATTGTGCCTGATTTTTAAGCCCTGAGATCAAAAGCTCCCACAGGCTGAGAGCACACTGCTTTACGTGCACAGCGTACCACAAGCTGTCAGTGCTGAGTAAATAAAACATAAGAAGTTTTATAACCAGGACTTAAAAGTGACTAACTGTTCTCTCACAGCGGCTGCATATTTGCTTGCTGGGGGAACTGAGTGACATTTGAATGCATGCATCCAGCTAGTTGGCCTGGGGAGCTATGACATCCTTCCCATCAGCTCCTGGTTCTAGCATCTGATCCACAACATAAGGGTGGTGTTTGGTTCCAGCTCCAAGCAAATCACAACAGATGCATAGATTTGCCTCCTCAGAGGGATTTCTAAGAGTGTAGGAGAAGTTGCTTTTCTAGAGCTGTAACAACTCTGAATATACCAGAGGTATTGCTACACCATCGTCCTTGAGGCAGCAGCATCCCTTTGATAAGTTTGGTTGGCATGGGAAGAGGAGAAGAGGCTTGTCTGTCCCTGAATCCTCCTCTCTGGAACTGGCAAGAGTTGTAAAAATAAACTAAAGTTTTTATGCATTTAGAACCATTTCTCACTTGTAGTTCTCACTTATATTATCCATAATATTTTTTTTCAAACTGGAGAAAGTAGACAAGGTCAAATAGTTCACCTGGTTTTGTTTGTTTTTTTAAAGGAAAGAACGTTTTTCATAGGAGTTCAGACCTCGAAGGAACCTCCTACACAATCAAATCCTGTTTCCTGCTGCCCCTTTCATTCACTTCACTTTCTTCAGCTGATCATGCTCTATATTGAATCTACTTGGGCCTCTGGCAGCCTCTGTTCCTGCTGGGAAGCAGCTCCAGAACCTCGTTATTCCTCTACTGAGAAACCTATTAATTTGCAGATTATGTATAGTGCTTGTCTGTCTATATTACTCAGTTCTGCTCTCTGCCTTGTCTTCTGCCTTTAGAGAGTCCTGTTTGCCTGCGATACTTTGAGGGAGCAATCAGTCTTTGTTTCACTTGGCTAAACAAGCTGAGCCCAAGTTACTTTTTTATTTCATCTTCAGCAAAATCACTTTCAAACAAAAATTGTCCAAGCAATTCTGCTCCATGCCCCTTGGCAATTTGTACTTGGGAAGGAAGGCCATCTTTCCAGAAAAAGACCGTGCCACGGTCTCTCTGTGGGAGGCATGTCTATGAGCTGAAAACATCATGAAAACGAGTGCTTGCAAGAGTGCAGAAGAGCCAGAATGCATGTTCATCCCATGCATTTCTCACTACTCTTTCTATTTTTTTTCTTCTGCGGCTATACTCTCACTTTGACTCTCTCAACTCATTACCTCTCTACATGTATCCCCTGAATTTGGGGTAACTGTGAAGATGGCTCCATGCATCAGTCAACATTCCCATAAAAAATCTCATAATTTACACCAAGCCAGGTCTCTCTGCCTGAAGCCCCAAGAGAACAGTCCCTCCGCTTCTCCCACTATAAATGTTTATTTATGTGATGACTGTATTTTGCACAAGGCTGTGAAATGAGTAGGTTTGTGCTTGCACCTTCTCTATCTGCAGACAAATCAGTGGGAGCCTTTGTAGGATTCAGTATGCAATTAGAGTAGCATGGAGTACTAGCGGTGTAAGATCAATTCTTCTGCTGAAGGTTTTAATCTTGTATTTTTCAAAATACAGGGAGAATATATTGCTGGATTTAATGTTCATCATAAGGACAAGGCAGCCAAAGCTTCCTTCTCCAGGAAAAAGAAAATTACGGCTTATTTTCGAATGCTCTTTTTAATGGGTTGTCACAGATATGATCAAACCATAGGAGGCTGTTAAAAACACATGTCACTCCAGACACTTGAACCTACACCATGTTTTCAACAGTTCATGTTCTGATCGGAAAGTTACCTTTGCAATGGTTGTTATTAGTTGCCCATATCTGAATGGGTTTATTTTGCATCCCTGCCTGGCAATTTTTAGGTCTATGTTTCACTTCTCTTGCAATTAAATCTTCCTTTTTTTCTTGGATTTTTGGGTGGGTTTTTTTCCGAGCAGGTACAATAAAACTGGTATTGAAGACAAAAAAAATTTTAAAAAATCCACTTACTTACAGGTGATAAAAATTCACAGTAAGGCCACAGATGTAGCAGAGTGAGAATTACTGAAGCAGTGGGAACAAAAGAAAAAAAGAGGATTACATACGATGAAATGTAGTAATTGACTAGAAGTCACTGAAAAATACCAGATGGATGTCACCATTCTACACAGCTCTAATATGCTTGTGGACTTTATTGAGCTTCGGTTGAGCTTTTCTTTTAGTATTTTCCTGAGAGTAATTGAGGTTTATTGATACGCTATTATGGGCCAGTTTATATGTGACCATAAAAAAATACAGTTTGAGGCCCCCGTATGACCAAAAACACTGTACTATTCTGCTTAGCTAAAGACAGTCACATTAATGACTGCAATAAGATAAATTCCTGTTTCCTACCTCAGACCTTTGCATAGAGTATGAACCATAAATGCTTCACACGGCATTTAAATTGTAGCAGCATTTTCAGTGAGGGATTGCTGCATAAAAAGATCAGGCATGCAATTTCAGATACTGCCAAAAGAAGCTTAAACGGAATTTTGATTCTGGTTTTGTGTATAAAGAAAACAAATCTACATACTATAATGACTTGCCAGAGCCAGTTTGGAGCTCTGCTTAGTTATCAAGAATTTATTTTTCTATTTATTTTAGCATTAAGGGCAAGGGAGGAGGGAAATATTTGAATTTTGCTCTTTATCTCCTTCCACCTGGCAGGACTTGAAATAAAAGGAAGTAGGGGAAAGCTAGCTTGCTCTCTTCTGACTGAGTTAGAGAGTCCTGCTGCTTTCCCGATTTGGCTGGCTAGGTGGTGCCTCAGTGGTGAGGAATTTGCTATTAGCAGGATTAGCTAATACCTAGCTCAAAAGTTACCACCTTTCTGGCAAAGGATTAAAGCATCCCCCATGGGAAGAAAAGACGCTCCGCCTTAAAGACCCACTGTGGCTGGATTTTCATAATGGAGTGAAGAGTGGTTTTGGGAGTAGATGAAACCAACTCTTAAAGCTGCACCTTCTGCAATCCTCCATCACAGGTTGAGATGCACCATTTTGCTTTATCTCTCCTCAAAAGCATTTTGGAGAGTGAGGCACCTAAACAAGGGGTGTGCACAGGTCTGTCATCTGGACAGGGAGGAAGCTAAGCCAGGCAGGAAGTAGAACAGACCCCGGAAGGGCAGCTCTGAAACACCAAATGCAGGGAGGTCCTAAGCAATGGTCACTGCCTGAGCCAGGAGCTCAGTCCAAGCTCATATCAGAGGAAATGCACCTCCTGTAAGTACACACGTGTGTTGCCTTGAGGATAGGCATGAGGCAATGAGAGGAAATCAGCCCAGAGGCCCTGAGTGCTGGGATGCCAGATGGTATGGGCCTTGCTCACTGGCCAGAGATGAGCTCCTTCCTCCATTGGCGAGGGTCAGCTGTGAGCCCTTTTCTGAGGGTCAGCTTGTCCACTGAATTAGCTTCCCTGGGACAACTCTCTCTTCCTCATCCTCACCCTCATCATCCATTTGTCTATTCCGTGTTGCATTTCCAGCTTCTACGCCTGTAGACTTTTGGACGAGGCTCACAAGTTTAAAAAGGCACACGAGTTTAAAAAGTGAAATCTCAGTGTGCCAGCACTCCAGGCTGTGCCACGTTGCCCTGTAGCAGAGCAGTTGTCCCACACAGCCAGCTGGGGAGCCAGGGTGTAGGCAGGAGGTGGCATCAACAGGCTTGCACAGGAGCCAGTGGTCAGGGTGCAGGGCAAGTGGCCTCAGGCATCTGCTGGCCATGGTCTGGGGAGCAGAGATACCAGATATGCCAGCAAACCCTGCCACAGCTATAGATGCTTGTCTCCTTCTGTCCATAATCCTCCAAAGCACTGGCACTTGCTAGTTTTCCCTTCCTGACACAGAGGCTTGCATGCATGTTTGGCCTCCACACAGCTTTCAACCAGAAGGGGGGCTCTTCCCACCCTCTTGAAACCTGCTTCAAATATTTCTTCTTAAAACATTCATTTAAAGTATGCTTTGACTGCAAGACGTTGTGTTGGCCATTTCACTCACACAGGAAAGAAAGCACAACTGCTTCAGTTCGATTCTCATGTATTGATTTTCTTCTACCCTTGTAAAGACTCTTCCTCTGTTTGAACCCTGGTAGAGAAGGTGGGAGTGCCACACAGTGTAGCTGTGCTCTGCGGTGTATTCTACGTGCTCAAAATCCCAAGCACCCTTTTTTTCTTTCCACCCTGCCAGGGCATCTGCATTTCTGACAACTACCACTCTGTTCAGTTATCTTTCCCCTCTTCTAGTCAGCAGGGTCACTTGGAAATAGTGAAATCAGAACCTCTGCTGATGGTTGACTTGACTACACCGACGAGCTCCTAACATCCAACACGCCACTTTACTAAGTCAGGGTGCACCATGGTTGTGGCCTCTGACATTGAGTAACTAATTAAAATGTTGCACTTATTGTGGAGAAGGGAGAAGATGATGTGCCCTGTGTGATGTGTGTTTTAATCATCCTTCAGGATATATTTTTTAAAATGAATATTTTCATTGTTTCTTCCCTTTAAAAACATCTTTAATGAGTATTAGAGCCACTTAAAGTATGGTAATTCAGTACTGAGTCATTTTTAGGAATTAAATTGTGAGAGTCTGACACACATACTTGCCCTTACACCTATTTGAATACAGTTTTATTTATATAACATAAAATCATTATACTGTACTAAGGAACATGTAGTTTTCATTTGTGTAAACAGGATCTTTATAGGAAAAATGTCTTGTTCCATCTGTAGCATTGTCCGCACTGTACTGTTGCCACTGGAAGATCTTAAGGGTACAAATGCATCATAGTAAATGGACTTTGTTTCCTCTACAGATATTTTGGTAGAGAATATGATCAGAAATGCCATTATACATAATGGTAAAAAAGGATCTTCAAGTACAGATTTTTGATTAACCATTTTCAAAACATTTTTAGCAAATAAAAAAAAATTTGCTGAAAAAATTGTATTTTTAAAAATTGAGTTGACTGAAATGAAAAATACTGTTTCTGCTTTGAAGGTCTTAACCCACTTCTAGAAAAATAAGTCAGGGCAATTTTCTAAACAAATTACATTTAAAATACATAACCCAAATATTCGTCCTAACAAATAAGGAAAATAAATAATTATATTATTGAGATTTTATTTTGTGAGAAGTTTTTTAAGATAGTGTCTTGATGACACTGAAGCAACCTTGTAAAGTAGTTTGATGGCGTAGGACACGCACCATATCTTTAGAGAGGACTTGCCCACCTACGGGAAAACTGTGCTGTAAATCACCTTTGCTCCTTACAGTTTTCACGTTCAACAAATTGTCCACAGCACGTTTTTCCCCTGAACAAACATTGGCCTTGTCTTTTTGGTCCTAAGCATCTACTTCTTACACACATACAACTGTTTTTTTATTGTTCCTCTAATTTCAGTTTGTGGTTCAACAGGACACATATTACCTACATATTTGAGAAAGCACCATTTGCATTGCCAGTAGTAAATTAAAAGCTGTCACAGGAACACATAATAAATAGATTAAATGCACAGCTCACATTTGAAGATGAAACTGAAAACGCCAGCAAGCTGTCACCTTGACATTTGCTTGCATTGACCTGGAAGCCAATTTAAATATATTTGACTGTTTGCTTCAGTATAATGTCACCGCCTTTCTCCAGAAGAATGTATTAAAAAAACCTCATAGAAAGAGAGCAAAACAAAAAATGTTCAACTAATATGCACCCTCACTGCAAATATGAAATTCTATTCAGTAGAAACCTATGTTAAAAAGCAGTTATATGAACCCTAGCATAATAACAACTCTTTAGAAGGTACAAAGAGCTGAACTAGAACAACATGAATATGTCAGATGTTTACTGTCTCATTACAGGGCAAGGGAAATAAAACATCTTCAGTCACTTTTCTTGATCCTCACATATATATGAGTTCCTACATACTCACACTGTCTGATAAACCACAGAACAAGCATTTGGCAGCAGCATTAATTATTCCCCAGTGACGTTCCTGGGTGCACCAGGTACTCACTCATTAGCATGCCACCCTACTGCCAAAAGATGGATGAGATAAAAACAGGCACAAGAGAAGAGATAAAAGGAGGTGAAGGGGGGGAAAGGCCTTTTAACTGTCTGTCTCTCTTCTCTCTGGGGATCTCCCTCCCAAACAACCTTAAGTCAAGTAGCTGATATACAGGTTGTAGTGCTGTCTCAAGTGCAGTTATTTGGTACTTTTCACTTTCTCTTTGCCTTCCACAATGGTGACAAGAAGCCAGATTATTTCAAACATCCCCACAATTATGGCAGAGAGAATGAGCCTTGTTGCCAATAGAAATAATCATTTTTCCAAGTTCTGCATTTTATTCAGAGCCATTTCTCCCAATTTTAATAACATCACATTTTCAGCAGTGAATATAATTAGCTTTTTCTTGGCTCAAGTAAAATAAGAAAAATTGTTCACTCATCGATCAAAAGAAGTCAGTGAAAAGAAGGCTGATTACAATGTTCATGTGGTAACATATAATCTAATATTCCACTTCATGAGGGAGAGAGGAATCAGACATGAAGTTTATATCATACTCATATCAAATAAATACTTTCCTACTCTCTTGTCTATAGTGCTGCAGCTGAATGGGGATGACAGATAGATTGTTTATGAAGTCTGACAGGGGAGCACAACTCAAGGGGTTTAGATATAAGCTGGCACAAATATGTCCTTTTTATTTTGTTTTTCTGCTTGGATCAGACAGAAATTTATCACTCTGATTAGTAAGTATTTATGTCAGCAGATTCATAACACTATAAAGCATTTCTCTTCCAAATTTTCTGGTTTTACAGCTTTGGAGATTTGTAGGG
>NW_010406408.1:28458-36230 GCF_000710305.1 Buceros rhinoceros silvestris | reverse complement strand
GTAGGGAAACAGGGGAAAGACAGAAGGATACCTGTATTTCATAGCAGACATGATTTTCAACAAGAACTGTAGGCAAAAAAATACCTTACAAGCTAGTAACCACCATTTAAACAGGTTTGGAACTCATTTAAGGACAGCTAAGGGACTTTTCTTTCAAATTGTAATCATAAACAGCTCACTACATAGTAACACGATTTTGCCTACGTGTGTCACTGTGGGGATAATAGAGGGGCTGCTTCTTTATGGAACTCTTTCTTAGCGATTTTTGATCTCTATGAAGAAAAAGATAGCTTCAGAGCACTCATTGCTCACAGAAATGTCCAGTCCCCATCCTGAGCACAGTCAAATACTGTAATAAGTATCAGCAGAATGGTGCTGCTTGGGAGATATTTACAGGGTTCTGTTCTCCGTATGTATGGTGTCATAAACAACCCATCTGTAAAATACACCATTAAAGCATTAATCCTTATAATTATACACGGCAAATGTAGGTGCAATGGAACAGTGAGACCACATAGTTCAGGACATACCAATTGTTCCTCCTTGTTTTAAAATCGATGTTAACTATGGAGAGGCCCCTTATTTTACACCTCACTGCAATTTTGGCCTGCCCAGAATTTCAGCACTGAGCAGATCATGTTAGTGCTATAGCACTTCTTCAAGAAACCATTCCCCTGGCCTGCAATTTGACTCACAGCTTCACAGACTAGGGACGAACTGATGAATACATACACATCTTCTAATGTTGGCTGCAAAGAGGTCCTTCGCTCATGCAGAATAAGTAATCCCTCGAACATCAGATGTGACAAAGCCTCCATTTCTTGCCATTTGTGTCCTCTGGTATTATTTTTGTTTGCCAGATTGCAACAACTTTCCATTAACACCGCAAATACATGCAACGTCTTTCTACAGAATATACTGGCAATGATTCTTGGGCTGGTGTGTTCAGTGCTGCCAATAAGCCAGAGGGATCAGACATAAGCCAGGGGTGAATTTGCAAGCATTCATGCTCCTGTTTCTCATTTATCCAGCTGCCTGTTTTTATAAAACTGGTAAAACATAATTACTTTTGAGACCTCTGCCTCTCTGTCAAAACTGGCTAGAAACAGCTACTGAGTTCAAGAGTCATTAAGAGTGGGGAGAGAGACCCACAAGCTGAAGAAGGCATCATCCCAGGCTTGTTTCCATGGGAAATCAAGATACAAATGTTCAAAAAAAAGTGGGTTTAACACAATTCACAGCCTGCATGAGAAGAGCTGGGAGCAAGCCAGCCTCACTCCAACAGGGAGAGCTGTCAAGGCTGCTAAGGAAGGGGATGGTAGAGGGGAGATGCCTAGGGTCAGCCATGAGAAGGAGAACTGCTGGAGTTCCCAAAACAGGATCAGCTATTTGCAACTGAACTCCGCTGCACTGCCCTGACTAATAAAACCCTTCACAGCAGTTGCTGGCAAGGCAGAGAGGGACTCCAAAACCTTCTGGCTCAGCTCAGCTGCTGGCAGCAGAAGCCCTGGAAATCATCCGTTCTCAGTAACGTGCTCTCCATCCTGAAAGGGAAACAGGAAAGGGTCCTGCAGCATTCCCCTCTTGCTCAGCAATCCACAAGCACTCGTTAGACTTACCAGTAATCTTCAAGATGACTTTTCCCTCTATAGCTTTGCAAATATGCTCCACAGGGCACAGATGGGTGGCTCCTCATAGGAGGGTTTCTCTTCATGAGCACTTTGTAGCCTCCAAGAAAGTGTAAGCTCTAAACAAAGCTTTTCCCTCTCTTATGGGTCTTAACTGATTTCTCTCCTAGGTAGTGCCTCAGGTATCCCATAAGATAAGAAATCATATTAAAGATTTCTTTTAGAGAAAATGGGAACTTTGCTACTTTTGAGATTTCCAAGCCTCAAACTGGGTTGGGTTCGGCCACAGATGGTTAACATTGACCCTACTCTTTTAGAAAGAAAAGTTTAAAATGTAGACATTTCTTCCAATTTACACAGTTTTATAGCTACTCTCCTGATGCTTCCTGCTAAAAACCTGACAAATTATTTTATCTGATTTCAGACTAAGCCTGTATAACTCAGAATACATAATTTCCCTGAGTTTTTGTTTATAATGTCTTGATGTTTAATTTGATATTTTAGGGGAATAATCTGCAAGGAAAAAAAAAAAAAGAAAAAGGAATATTTCCATGCCTGAGTTCTTTTCAAAGTTAATAACACCTGCATTAACAAAGAGTGTGGGATATCTTTGTAGAATGATTCAAGTTTTAATCTGTTATTTTTCTGCTAATTAAAACCATTAATCTGAAAAGATTATTATGAGTAGTAAATCTTTTCTACATAAATATGTTTCTTTGATAATGACTTGCCTGATTTCTGAAAATCTATCCTGTGCTGGTTTGTTTTTCAGCTCAGTATAGCAGCCTGAATACTACATCTACTTTTTCTAATTAATTGTCTATGGAGAATGCATTCCCCTCTGGTCTTTTAGAAGTGCTTCTGTCAACTTTGGCCCTTCTGTCTGGATCAGGCCTTTGACGAGAGTGTGCATTGCCCTCCGAGTGTGTTCATGACACAGCAAGAAGAATTGCAGGCAAGATAAGACCAGATTGAAAACAGCATATTTTTGAATCACATATGCCACACCACCAGCTAGAAGTAAACTAGGCGAAATGAGGTGCAGCCTGCAGGATGTCAGTGTTTATGCGTTCGTTCTACTGATGGCATAACTTCTTGGTTGTCTGCTGTTGAATATCCTTTCATCTTTGTCTCTCCTGCTTAGTGACGTGTGCTAAGAGACTTAATCAGCTCTGTCCAGATGGATGCTAATGAAGGAGACATTATACAAAACACTATTATAAATTCTTATTCACATCTCATTTTCTTTTGTCTCACTCTATTTTTAGAGCTGATTTCTGGAGGTGCAATTACAGTCCCAATATTTGTCAAGCAAGCAACATCTGAAGGTGCCATTTCACGTCCACCCACTCCAATATTTATGTGCCAACAGCTGATGAACAAGTCCTACATGTCTTATTCATCTATCCCATAATAATATTGACCTTGTGTGACATTTATATATCAAACAATACCCAAACCATGCTACATTTCTAGATATGTGATAAACATGTCTTTTTATCTACAGATTAGGACAGCCATTTTTTAAAGAGACTGTTTGAACTCACACATGGGCAGCAGCAGCACATAAATATTCAGGATAGCAACTGGAAATTATTTCAGGTTCCAATTTCAGGAGACATTAGGAAGGAACTAGTTCTGTGAGATGCTAATGAAGTCCGATTACTGTCAGACTTGAATATTGTAGCTGACTGACTTTGGTCTCTAAGAAGCTGCAAGCACCCGTGAAACTATTGTCAGAATTGGGACATTTATAGTTCAGCTCTCCTGTTTAATTTTTATGGTGTCAGTAAAGGACAATGTCACACTATCGGGGCCTCCACAGACAGCACGCACCCTTACAAAGTTCAAAGAAAACCAATGACCTTTGGGACGTCTGTCTTTTTGTGAAGTGGCTGAAGCTATCAAAGGTATCCAGAAATAATTAGTGGGGAAAACAGGCAACTGGATGGTCTCATGCACAATGATTCAACAGCCTTGCACGAAACCATGAAACCGAGGCAAAGTGTAACTAGCGATGTCAGGTCACGTCGGGTGTACTTCCAAACAGCATACTTGTGCTTCTTTCTGAAACACAACTGTTTAAACTTTGGGTTTACTTTTGATTCGAAAGATGACATTTTGTACAAAAGAAGGCTTGCTCTTCACATGCTGAGATATCTTTTCACTGCTGACTTAGAAGCAGATATACCTCTCAAGAAAGGCAAAAACATGTATTTTGTGGTGGTCTAACTGCTGGGAACGGGGGGAAAGCGAGGAATAGAGCTGGATCTGATGACTGCTGTGCTCCTGTAACTGTAAGAAAACCAGCATGCTTGTTTTTAAGAAAAATTACCTCTGATATCCTGAGGAAAGAACAATGAGACTACAGGCAATACTGGTAGCAAAGCCTTGAGTTAAGACTTCCTGATAAATATTTTTTTTCCCATTATTTGGTGGCTTAAAACTTTTGCCTGACTCGAACTTTTTGGGCTGTCCTTTTTGCTATCCAGTACCTACTTCTGTAGATACACCATTGTGTCACACGCAGTGCCCATCACACCCGTCTGTCTCAAGAGCAAGGTGGACAGAAAGGACGATGCCATCTCCTTTAAGGAATCCATGTGGTTGTGGCAATGAGGATGCGTAGTGGCCCATGCCTTGGAAGAGTGCTTGGTATTATTAGGGAAATCATTTTCGTGTGAGTGATGTGACATTTGTGCTTTCTGAAAACTCCTCAATATTGGGTCGTGTGATGAGTGGAGAGATCTTGTCTTGTCTTGATGGTTCCCTTCAAACAGGCTTACACTCCGCTGAATCAGCAAGAAGTGCTCCCTTTTCTATTTGGGGGTTGCTATTTGTTAGATGCTGCCACCATTGATTTACTATTATTATTTCCTCCCAACATTTGTGCTCCACTGGGTGTTGAACAAGCACATAAAACAGCCAACACCCCTCCCTGGAAGACCTGCCAGCCTGATGAGTAGAAGAAGGCAACCAGACTAACTAATTTCAGGCAACGGAATGGCTCTCTTGCAATCTGTAAATTATTCACAAACTCTCTTTCTAAATTATTAAGTTCCTGGTTCTCAGATTTAGCTCTTTGAATTTACAGGATACATGTTAAGAGGAACATCTGTAGCTGGCTGCAGTTTATCTTACTCAGAGAATGGTAGCGCAGCCCTTCAGAGTTAAGCATCTCAGTTTTGCTTTCTTGTTAGAATTTTCTTTTGGCTTCTCCTTTATTTAAAAGGACAACTACCAAGGGAAAGAGAGGACATTGACACTTAATCATGCCTCAGACCACTCAGCTTCTTCCACTCATCCAAAGAGTCTGCTCAATCCTCTACCACTAAAAAAGAATGCTTTCAGCACACCAAGTACAAATAAAATGAAAACCGAATCTGGCTCTTACCCGGGACTCAGCCCTGTGCTGGGATCACAGAATCATAGACTCGTCTGGTTGGAAGAGACCTTTAAGATCACCGAGTCCAACTGTTCACCCTGCACTGCCAGGGTCCCTAATCCATGTCCCTCAGTGCCACATCTACACGTCTCTTAAACATCTCCAGGGATGGGGACTCCACCACCTCCCTGGGCAGCTTCTTCCAATGCTGCACAACTCTCTCTGTAAAGGAGTTCTTCCTGATATCTAACCTAGATCTTCCCTGGCACAACTTAAGGCCATTTCCTCTCATCCTGTCACTTGTTGCAATGGTGGAAGACATCAACCCTCACTTCTCTACAGTGTCCTTTCAGGTAGTTGTAGAGAGCGATAAGGTCTCCCCTGAGTGTCCTTTTCTCCAAGCTAAACAATGCCAGTTCCTTCAGCCGCTCCTCATAAGACTTGCCCTCCAGCCCCTTCACCAGCTTTGTTGCCCTTCTCTGAATGTGCTTCAGCACCTCAATGTCCTTCTTGAAGTGAGGAGCCCAAAACTGGACACAGTATTCAAGGTGTGGCCTCACCAGTGCAGAGTACAGGGGAACAATCACTTCCTTACTCCTGGTGGCCACACTATTTCTGATACCATCCCAGGCTTGGTGTCTGCAGTTCAAGGGCCAGAGACACCAACTTATATTCCTGCAGTTACCCAGGTAGTTACAGCACCGTGATACGTTCTTATGTCTTACCCTCTTTTCTTCAACCACCAGTGATGTCTGTCCTCAGCCCCATCCTGATGACTGCTGTCCTGAACAGAGCTGTTGATGAGTAAATAGCAAAATTTTGGTGTACTGCTTAGCTGTACTGCTTAGTCAGTACTGCAATCCACCTGAAATGTCGCTGAGGATTGTTGTCCCCATTGGGAGACACCAACAGATTCATGCCAGCATTTAAAACATGGATGTCACAAGTCACATCAAATTTCATCAAAATGATATTTTGGAAGCTCTTACTGCTGGTAAGGGAATGGCAACAATGCCACCTTTCAGGATGGGCTCACTAGCCTTCGGGCAGCCATCCTAGGAGAAGGACAACTCTGACTCCAAACCCAGGCAGATGGAGCTCGTTTAGCCTTGTAAGGCATCCATCTAAGAGAAGGATACTCTAACCAAACCTACGACCCGAGGACTTCGCTGTCACCGTCCAAGCTCGCTAGGCCCTGGCAGATGAACCTCAGGTGTAAAGGGTGGAGCCAGTTCTGCGCACGCTGGTGCCTCACTTAAAAAATCCACCGCGCAGGCCCGAAGGGTGCACTCATCGCTTGCAGTGAGCGTGGGAAAAGCCCTTCCCAGATCTTCATTCGCGAAGCCAAGCCATGACTGTGAAGGAGAGATTACCCATTGTCAGGCAGCTTTCCACATCTCAAGTCTCCTTTTTGAAGTATGCAGTGCTGACAGTAGAGAAAAAGGTACCACAGTGAGTGAGGTGGATTGCAGGTCTGACCTGGCTTGACATCTTCTGTCCTGCTGCTCTTCCAGAGGTGCTGCGTATCCACAGTGTCCATGCAGGTATCCAGGATTTTCTCATGCTGGCCATGGGGTCATATGCAATGCAACAGAATCAAGCAGGGGAAGAGCTTCATCTAGAAGTATCATGAACTAGATCCTGAAATGGCAGCAAACTGCTGCCTAAAGCTAGGCACAATGTTGCCTCTGTTTTCAGAATAAGCTAGTATTTCTCTCTGTCACATTTGTATGATGGACTCTACCCTGACTGTGCCAATCACAACTTTTTGCTTCTCCCATTTTATTTCTCAGTTGGTACTGGCTTTCCTTGGCATTTTTGCTCTCTATCTGTACGCTGTGGATTTACTCCTGGTGTATCTGAAACTTATTCCTTGACATAGGTTTACCTCTCTCTGCCTCTTGATGTACATACTTTCCTTGGTGGTCTGGCTTTGACTCCTCGTAGCTTTTCTTGCAGATGTTTGCTAGCCTTGGCCAGGTCCCACAAGTTTATTCTCCCACTCGAGCTCATCATACGTGCCCTTTTTATTGCTTTTGCACGTGTCATATGGTTCAACTTACTTTATAAACTGTGATAAGAAAGATTTGGAAACCTGCTGTGAAAATTCATTAATGCAGCCCCAGCACTTCCGAACTGAAAGTCTGGCTATACTGCTGTGTTACTTTCCTTACCTTTTCAGTGTATTACTGTCACAAACAGTTTTTCCTATTTGTTTCAAATCCCTGAAAAATCAACCCCACTACCCACAGCTGGATTCCTGTAGCTGTGGCTGGCCTAAGACAGACATCCAGACTTCACACTCAAGCAGTTTCAGCAATATTGACTTGAATCCTGAAGAAGCCAAGGAGCAGTATGAAGGATATGGTAAAATTTTGGAGCAGAGTTTGTTCTTTATTTATGGGATTTCCTTCTCCGCTATTTCAAAATAATTTTTGTGGGTTTCTTTTTTTTGCGCCCCCCCACCCTGGGATAGAAATCTTCATTCTGGAACACTAGAAATATTTCCCCTGTACCACCAGAGGAGCCTGCATTTGCCTGTGGACACATGCTCAGCAGGTCCCAGCTGTGCCGAGCGAAGAGCTCACCCTTCCTTGTCACACTCAGTTGCTAATCATTATGGAGGACGACGTGCTGATCAGGTAGCCAGCTGAGCCAATCTGCTCCCTGTGAAAATATGAGATGAGCTAGCAAAGACCTAGCAGTTATTTTCCTTAAGCTGTCTCGCTTATTGTGTCTAGGATGAATTAGGGACTGAC
>NW_010406408.1:13457-28340 GCF_000710305.1 Buceros rhinoceros silvestris | reverse complement strand
GCAAATCCGAGGGGGATCCAAGGACCTTCATCTGGCAGGATGGTGGTGCCAAGGATCTCTCCACCTTCTGGGAATGACAGTCTCTGGAGTAACACTGCTGAAAGAAGATGTGTGTCCCCAGATTCAGCAGTGCCACATCAGACAGAGGGAAACCTTTGGAGCAGATCCACTGTTTCTCTTTATCTCCAATGTTCCTAATAAAGCTGCAGCCTGCTGAAGAGACCCAGGCAATGGCACACACTTTCAAGGAGGCTGCAATCCTCCCACTCTTCTAACGAACGGAGTCAATTAGCAGTTCCTCCCCAGGGCTGCTACGAGGATTTCTGATCTGTTTGTACAACAGTGAACAGTCTGAAAACCAGAAATAAGCATTGCCATGTCAGGCAAAAGCCAGTATCAACAAACTGGTTGCCCACATCTAAACAAAGCCTTTTTAGGGCCTACCCGAATGTTATTTATCTTTTGTTCATTTTCATTTATTCCCCACAGCTTTCAATTTTTTAGATGCTGATGGATAAAGCAGAAGTGAAATAAATAAATAAATAAATTGCAGCATTTTCACATTTTCAGTCTTAGAAAGTAGCAGAAAACAGGGAGGAGGTGCATCTGAAAATGCCTCATTTCAGGTTTTCACATACAGGCATTTCATATATCAACTAGTGCCCCTCTTGGACCATACTCTGAAACACCTCTTATTATATACATTGTCAGAAGAGGTTAGGAACAATCAGAAGCCCAATGATTACAGCACAAAATTATCTGGATTGCTAAACCATCTCACATCCATCCATTCATGTCGATGTCATGATCTCATTCTACAAAATCCTCAGCTCCCTCAGCTTCTATTGAAATTGTTAAGCAGAGGCATGTATCACTTTGAAGAGCAAAGCCTTTAGTTTTTCTCACTTCCAAAGCTGCATTGTTTATTATTTGGCACACAGGTCTTTTGCAGAGCTGGGAGTGGATCTTGCTCGGACACTGACCTTCACTTTGTTCAGACATAAACCAGGAAGAGGAATGAAACTACAGGAGAAACATAAACTAAATTAGTTTTATAATCTTCCAGGTAACATGGATATCATTTATTTCCACCTTCAGGCTACACAAAACATCATTGCCAGGCAGGCAGTTACAGAAGCTGTTTACTTACTAGCTGGAAAACACGTAGGGGAGATGCACTCGGCCCTCCTGAACTGTTCCTTCCCCTGTGATAGATAAGCAGTTGTATTTCCAAAATAAGAATATAAATGAATTTGTTGGTCTTAAGCCAGACTCTACATCTCCAGACTGACCAGACAGGAGAACGATGATTCACTCTGCAATGGAGAGTATGCCAGAGACTGGTCTATGTTCAAGACAGCACACTAAGGTAAAGACAGAGTAAAGGAGAGCAAATGTGCACAGAAGGGCCAGGTAATCCTGCAAACTTTGCAGTGATTCTGGCTCAAGGCTCACTTTGTGAGGCAAAAATGGGAAGTATATAGCTGAAAGTCCAGTCCCTCCACACTTCCACATAACTGCTCTCAGCCCTACTTCTTCAGCAGGGCAGGGAATGATCAGTATGTTTTCTTCAATTTACAGCCATTAAGCTCAACTGGCTGAGCAAAAAGAAAAATGTCAGTCTCTAAGTTTTTGCAGAGCTCCTTGAAGTGACAAAAAAAACCCCAAAACCTTATTTCAACAAGCTTGAAAGCTGTGAATTAAGTCACAGCTTTGAGGATCATGTCTCTGCTATGTGTTGCTGTCA
Source organism: Buceros rhinoceros silvestris (assembly GCF_000710305.1). NCBI lineage: Eukaryota > Metazoa > Chordata > Aves > Bucerotiformes > Bucerotidae > Buceros > Buceros rhinoceros. The sequence goes on along the minus strand of NW_010406408.1, from coordinate 26,593 downwards.
GAACATGCGGGCAAGCTTAGAACAGAGTGCTGCCTCGTTTCGTAACCAAAGACTTTTGGTACATGCCAGCGTGGTTATCTGTGGACTATGTATGGCCACTGTAGATCAGCCTAGGAGGGAATATCACTTTTGAGCTATGAGGAAAGGAAGAGAGCATGAGAGAGACCATGAGAGTCTCTCAAGAGGGTCTGGGATGAGGAGTTCCACCATTGCCACATTAAGCTGGAAATGTGAAATCTGCAAGAAAACCATTCTCAGGATTTTTATGTTAGCTTCTAGTAACAGAAAAGGTTAAGACAAAGTGACCCTTAAACAGACAAAATTGAGAGCACATCTACTTGCAATTACACACCAAGTAACAGACGTAAGGTAAAATCTCCTCATCCTTTGTTTCCTAGCAGATGAAAACAAGAATTCATTAGAGACACTGGCAGAAGACCTCAGTCTGGAACGACTGCAGACTGTGCACAGGCTGATACCTATATGGATTTTTTTCATTATTACTGAGCTTAAACATGGTTTAAAAAAAAACCAAAAAAAATCCCCCCAAAAAAACAAAACAAAACCAAAAACCAAGCAGGAACCATCAGGTTTTTTGACATTTTCTTTCAAGGTCTACTAATTTTTCTGTTTCAGGATTCTATCTACCTTAAAAGACAGGGGCATTTAGGACCCTTAGCTAAAAAAAATCAATGTGTTAAGAAAACTGAGGAAGGAATCATGTTGCTATGGCAAACACAGCTCTATGTGCCTGAGCTTGTAGAGATGTATGGTTCAGGGTAGTCCTTTATTTTCTCACCAGGTCTGCCATAGCTGCTTCATCTTTTGCTGCTTGCCCTTCTCTTTACTTGGGCTACTAATTTTACAGATTGGCAAAAAATAAATTCCTTTTGGGCTCATGGCATTGTTTTCTTCATGGAAAAAAGAAAAAGATTTTCTAATGGGTGAATTATTTCCTTCCTACAGAAAAAAAAAAAAAGGAGTAAATCATCATCTTAAAGCCTGAAATTTGTCAAGAAAACCTCAAGCCATCCATCCTCACACAGTTATAGCAGTGGAGGGTAATGGCTGTACCATGGCTGTACCTGGCCAATGGCAATTGTGATTACTGGTGACAGCATCCCTCTGTTAACTGTCAGCTTGAGTGACAATAATATATCATCTGCTGCAGCTTGGGAGAATAACAAAGTGTATTTATTGCAAAGACAGCGAAATTACAGATTATTTTCAAGTTAAATGTCTTTTTTTTTCTTTGAGGCAGCAAAACTCCTGTTTCTAATATTCCATAGTAAGGAAAGAAAAGTGCCTATGGGTGCTTTTTATATTCCTATATTAATCTTCCTGGTCATTCAGACACATTACTTAGTGAGTTTTTCTGCTGTGTGTGGCCCAGAGGACAGATCCAAAACATCCAGTTTTGAGGAGTAATTAAAATTTAATGTAATGGATAATCCTATTTTTACAAGCTGCAGAGGAACACTGTTCATACATGATAATTTGAGTTCAACTCCAAAAATAAGTTGAGCGAGGAAGTTCACAAGGGAGACTTGTAGGACAGCTGGCTCACAAAATTTTCAAACAGGAGAATCTTCTGCAAGTATTTTCATAAAGATGAGTGGAGTCATCTGCAATAATAATGCCCTGGGTTGAATAAAAATATATGGTTTAAATAACACTGGTGAATGCAGAAGAAAATCTATCAGCAGAAAGTTGTTTGACAAATAGGACAAGAAATTGCTAGTTTCCTATCTCTTCCCCAAATTCAAACAAAACCCCAACATATCTGTGTATTTGGAAACAATATCTCTCCTCTTGCTTTTCTCCCACTTACTCTAGTTTCAGAGTTTGTATTTTGCTCTCTTATCTGCCTGTTTTTCTTGCAGAAGAGTCTGTGTACTAAAATTCAATATTTTACAAACAAAAATATGTAAAAGGCATAAGATGCTGCAATAATGACAATGAAATGAAAAGATAAATCGTATTAGCATGGTAGATCAGGCTTGGGCTAATCCAAGCAGATAGGCTTGCTTCACTGAAACTTGTAATGAACGTTGTTTTCAGTTGTGCTTACCAGAAGATGAGAAGAACAAAACCCCTGGAGATACTCAGCTGGCATCTGGTTGTCTTCCTTGCTTGCCTGCTTGCTTTTTATTCTGGGGGAAGAAGAGACACTTAAAGTGAAGAAAACACAAGGAGAGTACTCCAAAAGTGACACTCATCCTTTTCCTTGACTTAAGAGGCATCAACATCTGCTGTGAAGCAGAAAAGAAAGGGGAGAAATGAATGGCTTTCCTAGCCATAACATGGCTGTTCAAGGGGAGTTCATATGTGAAATAAACTGAAATTTCAGTGAAGCCACAAAGGGACTCCAGTCACACTCTATACTGGGATTTTGCAAGGCACGTTATTTAACACCATCAGGTAAACAGGACTGGTAATCCAGCAGTACATGTTGGGTATCAGCAGAAAAAATAATGAATGTGCCAACATGGAAATAAAAACAGCAGCTATGCTGATTCTATTTATCACATATAGGCAAGATACAGTGCCAGGACTTGTAGCACCAAAATCACTTACTCCTCTTGTTTCAACACCTGTGGACATCTGGGTGTACTAAATATATGTTTCTATTTTGAACCCAGGCAGCCCTTCATCATGAAGTAGACGGGTAAGCTCTTGGATAGATCTAATCAACATGAACCCCACCATTCCATTCTGCCTAGTACATTACCAAACATTGACAGAAAAAGTAAAATCCAATCCTTATTAAATTCACAAGGGCACAGTGCCCAATTTGAAATGACAGTGGAACTTTCATTACTTTATTACATGCTTTAGGCTACCTGTGCAGGCCTGAAAGCTGATTACGGATTAGTTCACCTTTTGTCCTGAATCCAGCTGTGCACCCAACACTCTGAAAGCTACTACTAAGAAGGATAAAACCTCCTTGATTAAATTTATAAGGTGTGTTGAAATGATGATCAATGCCAGAGACTTACCTGGAAGGTGTTCTTCCTCTAGCTGGGTAAAGAAAAAATGTTCTGAATTCATCTGGTTGAACTATGCCATTTACTAGCTCTATAATGCACCCTCCCTTGAGTTATTCCTTCTTCTCTAACAGTAAGAGCAATCATATTTATCCTACAGGTCGCTGTCAAACACTATGGCAGACTCGATTCTTCCATTTTTACCAAAGCAGTTCCCCCCTTGCACCAGCAGTTGCTGAAGCTGACTGTGATGACCTTGGTCTCTGGGCTAAGCCTCCTTTGTGTTTTGAAGAATTAGGGATATCTGAGGCTTAATGCTGTCAGTCTTTCTCAGCAAAAGAATGACTCATATCAACAGCTGAATCATTCTGTGCTCGAATCCAACTTTAGCATGTATTTGGTGCGGTGTCACAAAAAGGGTGTTGAGATAGACTTGCATGCACAAAGTTTTATTTGTGGAGTCTTTGGCTAGTTGCATACATACTGCCGTAAAGGTTGTCATCAAGAACAAAAAATGTCGATGATAATTTTTCACCAGGCTTTTCCCGTAAGCCTGGGTACTTTTTGTCAGGACTTCTCACGAGTGCTCCTGACATTAGCACTGACTGGATAACATTTTGATCAGCTGCAGGTGCTGCCCAATTATCCGTTGTCCATCTTAGTGCATGCACATCACTGAGTAATGTTTATTGGCTATTTAAATTATTATGAACTACATTGTTATTCACTGAATCTTGTTTTTCTTCTGGTATAAACTATAAACCTCAAAATAAGAACTAGGGAAAAGTAGGTAACAAAGAGTCAGTTCTGTGCAGGTGGTAATTGATTCACATGAGAAACCTGCCATCATAATATTGGAGTTTGCAGGTGTAAGATGGTGAGAATAACAGCACAACAACAGTGTGAGAACTGAAGTGGAAAAAGGCAGGCTGCAGGGTTGCAAATAGAAGCCCCTAGCATTTCAAATGTTAAGGCACCAAGCAAGGATGGTATCCATAACCAGAGCAAAGTGGACATTACAAGTGCTGATTTTCTTAGTTGTAAGACAATGGAGAAGTTTGAGAACATCAAACATTAGGAAACCTCTCCCACCAGTTTGTTAGACACTTCATTTTGGTTTAGCTGTTCTGCACTGAATCCACTTGTAAAGTATAAAAGATGAGTAGCTTCTGGGCCACTTGAAGAAATGGCTAGTTGATCTAAATCCTACTATTAGCTGATCTGGTCTTGTCAGAGTTGGAATTGCTGCTCTGTACCTACAGAAGGTAAATTGAGATCACCCGTGAATTCAGGGAATATACCAGCATCAGAAAGTTGGCTCTTGTCACATAAAAACCACATTTTGCTCAGAAAAGGCACAATAACAAAAGCTACAGCAAGATCAGAACATTGTGACTGGCACCGCAGCAAGCCATGAATGTGAAGAAAAGTGGAAAATAACCTTCCTTTCCTGCCTCCAAAGCTTACTGTCCCCATAGCAGATGGCTGAGTTCATGCACCATTGGACTGGCACTTTCTAAGCATTTTCCTCTCCATCCAGCTTATAGCAAATGGTAGCTATTTCAGTCCTTTTAACATGTCTGATTTTGCAGAAAAGTGAGCTCCAAGCTGTATTTACAGAGATCCTTGATAGTTTTAATAATCCAAGTGAAAAAGTGTTTCCAATGGCTATTGGAGCCTTTGCCAGAATTGTCAGATTGCAAAAGTGAGGACAAATGTGGTGTGGAATTTGTGAAGGTTGCCAGAATTTCAACCCTTCTCAGTTGATGTAAAGCATGAAGCAGAGTGATAGGTTTAGTAAATGTTGTTAAAGCTTCAAGGGACTAGTCAAAGTGTGTGCATATCTGTGCAAGCAGAATAAAAATAGAAGCAAAATCTGATTCTATGGAAAAATGAAAGCATGTTTTAGAAGAAAATCTAATTCAGTTGTTCATCCCTCCAGACCCTGGCTTTTCCATTTGCACTTCTGCCCAATACCCCAGCAGCAGACACTAATAATAGCAATTGCCATCCACCATGGTAAGAGTAGCAACCAAACACACCCATGCATTCCACCCCTGAGCAGAATAAATGAAAACAGAACAGATTTCCTCCCATAAAGACAAAAATGAATCTTCTAAGGGTGAATATATACCATATACAAAGTTTGTACAGCCTCTACTCTTCTTGCTATAAATGGGGAGCAGCTGAAATTGATGGAATTACAGTGGAATCAGCACAAGAGTAACATCAAGTATTAAGTGTGTAATCCACAATACACTAATGATGGCATTACTATATAGGATCACAGGTTACATAACTATATGGCATCATATACAAACCTAGTACCATTTGCAGATGTGCCCGGTGCAACATGACATATTGATATCTAAGGCAAATTTAGAACATCTTCTTTCATAACACTGTTCATGACAGAGACATCACCCATGTCTTAATTTGGTAACATACACCAGCTGAAGATCTTACAGCATTTTCAAAATGTTTTGGAAATGTTATTTAATTAAGCCCTACAGAGCCCCAGTGCAGTAGGTAAGTGTTATCATCACCATTTGGAACAACGGGAAAACTGAGACACAGATGTTTAATGAGTTGTCCAACCAAGGTCAGCCCGGGAGCTACAAATGCCCACAGTACAAGCAGCCAAACTTCAGCAGAATGAAAGTGAAGAGCCTTTTAGACAAGAGGTTAATTCTACTTTTATTTGATTGTATTTGGATTTGAAGTTGTTAGCATTCTACATGTGACTGAAATAGATTCTAGTTTCTCACTCTGGCTGAAATGCTTACAAGACTATGCCTTTTCAAAGCATGTAGGTACTTCATTAGTGGAAATACTTATTAAAGTCTACATTTTGACAAATTGAAAACCATCCTCCTTCTGTAAGTGATTTGCCTGTGCTGTGACCACACTGTAAAACTGATTAAGCCGTTCCCTGTGGTGTATTTCATGAGTGGCTCAAAAAACCACTGCACTGCATTTAAAATATTTAGATATTTGCTCAGATTGTGAAAGATAAATTTGCTTGAGTGTGAAAGATAAATTCCCAATAGAAAAGGAAGTCCTCACTAGCATGGTCCTCACTGCTGCTGAATCTGCAGGGGCAGAGTCCCGATGTGATCAAAGTAAGTGATTTGGCCATTCATGCTATGGCACTGAAGAAACAAAAGCTTGTTAGCTCCTCCAGTCTCCCAAGACTGCAGAGTCACACACTTTCAGACTCTCATATTTCCCATATCAATGGATGAAGAAATGAAGATATCACCCCAGGTATTCACTTCTGATTTCCCAGGTGCTCAGCTCATTAAGACTCCCGTAAGAAGAGCCAGATATGAGCAGCTCAGCAGATCATCTGGGGCCAGCAGGCTGCCTTCCTGGAACTGTTGAAAAGAGGAATGACAAAGAGAAAGAACACATGACCCAATGAGGTCCTTTAACATTCATTCATTCTCCTAAGTTCACATTCTCAACTGGCAGTAAAAAAATATTGTAATTGTCCATCAGTACTCACCCCAGAATGCTTGCTTGTGTCCTCTTGTTTTGCAGGCTTGCACAAAGACTGGAAAGTCTTTTTGGTGTGGACTTCAAATGATAGCCAGAAATTCAGGAAAAGAGCTATAAGCAACTTGCAAAGAAACCCTGTGCAAGCATTTTGGTTTTAATCCTCTGTAAGTAAGGGTGATATTTTTCAACCTGCTTGCCTCAGGCCTCTGGGTTTGGGGATCCAGAAGCTCTGGGACCACGCTGAGAAGGGTGAAAGAGGCTTCACTTTTCCACAAAGTGCTCTGAGATTTCCCAAATAGCCCCAATGCACTACATCTAGTTAAGATCAGTGTGTCAAAACTGAAAAGAGAAAATACAAGAAACAACCTTCATCTGAAAACTGTGAAGAACTTGAGTAATTTCCAATATTCCGCATGACCATGATTTTCAGCCCCAGGCTAAATACTAGCTCTTTACACTATTTTTATTTGAAAGGGGTTTTTTCACTTGGTTTGGGTTTGATTTTACAGTAGTCAATAGACCAAAATATGTAGCATGTACACACTCACAGGAATTTTCCTCCTTTCTGTGTTTCTTTCCATGCTGAGCAACACCTGGGAAGATTATTTGACTTTTTAGACCAGGTCAAAGGATATCTCAGAAGCCTGTAAGCTTCCTTAAGAAGAGTTGCTAGGAAATCTATAGGCAACTGAAAAATAATTTTTTCTCCTTTCAAGAGCTATCTGCAAATCCTTTACCATGCTGAGAAACCATACCCATTGCCTAGCAGAAATAATAATGCTTAATTCAAAAAGACTTGATTTGATTCGCTTCACCTCAGGAGCTTAACACTGAAAATGTAAATAGGAATGGGTGAAAGAAATTGTTATGTTACCTCCCCTTTTCTACCACAGCAGTCTTTCTAAATAGTCCTCACATTCACTGTAAAGACATCTTGAATATTTCTGCATAGAAGTCTTGTCTAAACACCTTCTTCCTTAATCTGAAAACTGATGGCAGAATGAAACATTAGACCATAGCACTTGAGAACATAAAAAACAACGTGATATTTTAATTGGTTTTAATGTAAATTTAGACTGTACATTCCAGTTTATGAAAACCAACTTCGGACAAAAGGAAAAAGTAGATTTGTCTCAGTATGGTAGGCAATAACTGAAAACAAGCATAGTTCCTTCTCTCTTGCATCTAAATATTATCTGTACCTGCTCTAGTGGGTTAAGATGGTGCTGGCAGGGCTAAGTCCCTCTGCCACCTCTTACCGATCCTCCCTAAGCCCGCAAAAACTTTCTTATGATTATTGTGGGGGAAGAGATGTCATAACCCTCTTGACTTCTTATCGGAGCCAAAGTGTGTCAATTGAGCACCTCTGTGACAAAGCGTATAAAAAGCTGGAATCTGCAATATTCTGGGGCTTGTGCATATTTGATTTCTGCTCAGGACTGAGAGAGAGAGAAGAAAAATATCTGACCAAGAGAGCTTGCAGCTGCCTCAGTTTTTGGAGCAGTAAAGGATCTCTTCTGCAATGTAGGTAAAACTTCTTGCTTTGCCGATTATCAGCGGGGCTGTTTTTCTGACTGAGTTTTAACCAGAAGGAAGGGGCAATTTGGCTGTAAGCCCCCAAAATCCTGCACTAAGGGAACATCCACTGGCAAGGGGGAAGAAGACCTATGGTGTTCCCCAGAGATCCAGTTTGTGTCCCACCTCGTAGATGGGGAGAGCTAGAAGCTGGAATATAGCCCTGGCAGACTGGTAAACTCCAGTCTCTTTCAGCCACCCTGGAGGAAGAAGGACTAAGTTACTGAGGAATATTGCTCCAAAGGAGTTTCTTGAACTGAAACTTCTGAGGTTAATAATTTGTGACTCTCCTTTGCCTTCCCCACCTCCATCCCCCCACCCCCACACACCTCAGGTGATGGTTGTGTGGTGTGGGTCTTTGTTTGTCAACTGGGGATGTAGGACAAATGGGAGAGAATGTATATTTTACTTGTATATACTTGTTTATGTACTTTTTGACATCTGTCTCATATCTCTCCCTCTTTTAGCAGCTGTCCTGTTTAGATTTAAGTGATTAATTGATGGTTTTAGTTGTTTTGTCCATTAAATTGCTTTTGAAATTTAAAACCTGCTTTCACTTGGTTTCTCTTCTTTAAAAGACCAAATAAGTCCAGCTAAGCCAAATTTAATCACTTTAAAACTCTTTTGTGTAGCTTTTGCGTGTGTTTATATTTCCCCCAAAGCTACACACAGTCACAGATCTTTCGGAATTTCAGCCTTTCTAATTTCAAAAGACAACACCTGCCTAACAGTATACGAAATGATCAAAACATATTTGTGTCAATTATGGTGTCTGCTCCTATGGTCATACAGACATGTAATACATACAGCCAATTACGTATACTCTCCTGTCTCTTTGCTGCAGTTAAGAGCTACAGCAGAGGAAATTTCTTTTCTCCCTTCAACCGATTTTGCCAAAAAAAGCATATTTTCTGTAGAGCAATTCATCCTTGAATTTGGCTTGAATTTGCCAGGCAGTTTTGATTTTAAATGTCAAGAGAGACACCAATTTGGAGTGAAAGAAAGAGACCAAGAATAAAAAGGCAGAAAGGAATACCTTTCTCCAGCTTCCTTATCAACTATCCAGGCTAGCAAATGAGTAGTTTGAAAAGGCCCCATCACTTTCTTTCTTACTGCCATCCTGTTTCTGTGCTGCTCTTCTGTGTTCTGCACCTTCACCTAATTCTTCATTTCTATTGCTCTTCTGTATTTTAAACTTTCCCAAAATAAGCACAAAATATAAATCCATTGACAGGGTAAATGAGAAAAATGAGGGTGGAAGGCAGACATGGACTTGTCGTCCCTACCTATTCTGTTCTTTCTATATTTGTTTTTAATCAATATGGCTTACTGTTCTTCTAAATTCCTGAAGACACTTTTTTCCTCTTAAGTTCATCCTTAGAAACAGGCTAGAGGCTATATGCATCATCTGTTCTACATATTGCATCTTGACCTGCATATTCTAAAACTTGAAATGAAATTTCGTGAATGAAAAGTCTTCCATTCTTTGAGTCTAACAGCCATGATCCCCTACTTCAAGTATTTAACCTTCATTTCAGGCAGGTATCTGCCATCTGTCATACATTAATTGGCCGAAGTCAAGAAGTAGCTCAATCGTATACCGTCCATGAAAAATGCGAAGAGTGAGAGTAAAACCCTCCAAGAACAAAGGAAGCCTAGAGCTCAGCAGAGCAGAATCAGCAGAACGCACAGAAAGGCTGCTGGGATATACCCATGCTAATGCAAGAAGTCTGGCAACAGCAAGAAGTGTGGAATCACTCTAGTAACAAAAGACCTGGTCTTCAAGCAGTGATTTTGACCTCCCATTTCATCTTTGGGTCAGTTTGAGTCAGCTCTTCACCTTTAGAAAAAAGGATTCTCCACCCACACGGTTCCTAGTGCAACAACTGAGGAGAAAGCAGCACCATGCAACTTCTTCCAGCAAGCTTAATTTCATTTCAGTTTGGAGAAATACAGGAAAATTAACAATATCATCAACTGCTGACTTTTAGATTGCTAATTTTACACATCCACAATCACAAAAGACTTCATGTTCCAGGTGCGGCATTAAAACCCAAATTGCACACTACTGAAATATAAGTGTACTGGAATTATGTTAATCACCATATTTAAAATATAGCTAGAAAAATCAGGGACAAAAAGTCTCCATCACAATTCCACTCTAGCGGGCTTCCAGCCTCATTGCACAAATTTGAGATCAGATAGTTTAGAAAATATCTGGAAACACAAAAGGCTTGAAATACTCCCAACAAAAGGGGTTTCATAGCTTAAAGCTTTTAAAATCTCACAAATCTGAATTAGTCAGAACAACTGTAAAGAAAATTGCAAGGCCTGCAGAGCTAGAAGTTGGATGTGTGACTGCTGAACTCACACATCTTAACAGTTTGAAGTACTATTTTTCTGGGTCCTGAGCAATGCAGTTCAAGGACGATCCTTAGGAAGCCTTTCTCAGATGTCAGAAGAGGTCCATCACATCTCTTCTGAGATTTAGGCAAAACCACCAGCCTTTTGCTCCAAATCCTTCATCCTAATTGAAAATGCTTCTGGAAAACCTTCAGAAGGGCTAAGGAGAGGTCATTTCATGTGTGCCAGAAGTGGATGGCAGGGAGTAACTGCAAAACTAAAGGCAAGTAGAGAGTTGGTTAATAAAGCAAACCTAAACCAAGAAATACAACTCACTTTCTCTGAGGCTTTTGAAGGCTGCTGTTATCGCCTTCTCATGTGGCTATTTTTTTCTTTTGACAGCTCTTGGAACTACTGTTTATAATTTCATCTCTATCACTTACAAAATGGAGCAGACTTACACATTAATGTGCCTGATTCTCAGTAAAAAAATCTTCTCCTGTTTCTTAGTATTTTTTTATATGACTAGGATCAAATAATTAATAACAGGACCCACTGTTCCTAGCTCTTCAAGTTTTCCTACCAGACAGTTGCCCTATTTGTTTCTTTTTTCTTCTGGATAGATAGTAATTGTCATCAGCACGTGTACTGACCAGCCTTTGGGAAAGGAACAGGTACCTCTAACCTCCTCCTTCTTTGCATCTGGAATGTCCTTTGATTCAGGGCTGCCAGCTGTCACTCCAAGCCACATCATAGTTTATTTCTCCTCTCTATCACAGTTACAACCCTCTAGATTACAAATTCATGCAGGTGTTTTGCAGCATTTTCTGAATTGTGAGTATGAGGTTTAAATGTTATATACTATAGTCTTATTTCTAATTACAATGGTTATAATAAAATTATTTTTATTATAAGCAATTATCTCTTCCAGTGGAGGGTTTTCAGTTGCCTTCCAGCCAGTCTTTCTCAGCCAGGTCCTCAGTCTGAGCCTACCCACACATGAAACTCAGCCCTTGGAGGTAAGCAGCAAGCAGTATTCCAGTTTTTTAAATCTGCAAACAGCAGCCTGAACTGAGTATGAAGTGCTTTGGAATAGAAGGAAGTAGGCAGATATTCCTTCCAGGCTGTGAAATAAAGTTTTGCACACGTGTGGCACAGCAAATACACTTTTAAGTTCTGTCGCTTTAGAGTACAAGACATTCTTGGAAGTAATTAACTGCTTATCACATAGCAACAGGGGTTATTGTAGAGCATCAGCTCTACCATAAGAATTCATACAAGCTTCCTGAAATCTCAGCTTGTAGAATACACAAAAAAGAAAGTGACCTTGAGGTCAGAAGCAAATTGCTATTATGCATCACCAAGGACAGCGTGTCAAGTACCATATTTATGTGTGAAGTGGAAAGGAATTAATGAACACAAGTACAATTCAGACAGTGTACGTTCTCTGGAGAAATACAAATGAATGATGACTTGCAACAACTGCTGAGCCAGATCTATCCAGATAGGAATTACTAACATATTAACATGTTAATGGATTTGTCATCCATCATGACTATAAAATGCATAACAAAAAGTCTGCATTAATTTTTCTGAGGTTTTTAACAAGCTTTTCATTTTCCAAACATTCAATCGTCAAGAGGTTGTTCGGCTCTCATGGATGTTATACACAGTGATTAAACTTTGGACTGATAATACAGTATCTGACTTTACACAACATGTACTGAATATTGTGAATGAGGCTGAAATAAATAATTCATTCATGAATTTCCAATCATCAGGACCCATGGCACCCAGTCATTAGTGTCTGGTTAGTTCAACTACCTGATTGTTTTTCTTCTCTTCTTTACTGCAGGCCAAATTTTGTCCTCCTGCCCATATAGTAGAGTTTTCTACACAGATACAGCTAATCAGTTCAGTGGTGAACCACTGAAATTGGAAAATTCAGCAGAAGACAATAAAAAGAAGATACAACCTTAACGGGAATAAACACAGTAAGAAATGTCCTGGCAAACTGTGACTCTTGGAATTTGGAAAAGAACCATCTACCTGTATAGGAAACTACTTTCAAAACACATAGTAGAAATCTAACGATGTCTTGAGGAGAATACATTTTAACAACAGAAAGAAAAATACTATGCAAGCCTGTGGAACTGTAGACAAAGTACAAAATTGATATTGTATTCCTTTTTTTTCCACTGGGAGGAGGAAACATTTAGACAAAACTAAATTACCAGTCATTCCCAGAGCAAGTGATCAGTAGAGGAGAAAGCTGTGTGTTAAAAGTGCAGTGGTGGATACTGTGCAGTATTGAGCTATTTGTACAGATGTTATTATAGTGCCCCTCTGTTTGTCTATTTCCTCAGCTGCAGCTGCTCATTTAAGTAAGATAAACATGTAGCATTGACGTTTGTGCTGAGATAAGTAGAAATCTATGCTGTGCTTTTGGGAAATGATGTGTGAAAAATCATAATACCAAGTTCATAAAGCAGTTTCATATGAAGAAAATGTGAGATTTTTATATAAAATCAGGAAACCAGGTATGAAAAAGACACAGACATAGTAGAATTGATTTCCTCAGGAACAATGGAGCAGTAGATGTTTTGGAAGTAAAGAATACAATATTTCTTTGAGATTCTTGTGAAGAAAAGTTGAGTCTGAAGCTATCCACACATAAGAAAACTTAATAAATTATTTTGTCAATATCTCCCATCTCTCAAAACGTTGTCT
>NW_010406408.1:5732-13355 GCF_000710305.1 Buceros rhinoceros silvestris | reverse complement strand
GAAATTAACCGCTCCAGCCAACCTTAACCTTTTGTGAGGTTATGAGAATATTTGTGCATTGTTCGAGAAGTTTATGAGAAAGAGAGCAATTCTGGAATAAACTAGTGCCTGCCATAACTTCTAGAGATTTGTCTTCATGCACCTCTGAGGTAATGAAGGGTGAGTTCAAAAGGTTAGATTTCATAGAAGTCAGCATGGAAACCAACAGTGAAACTTGATGTTTGAAGATGTGTTTTTTAGAGCTGGTTTTGTATGAATGGTTCCAAAGACAATAAACAAAAAAGCCCAACTTGATATTGTCATGAAGATTATCAACAATTGCTGCAGCTGAAGACATATCAACCACAGTTTACCTGTGTCATACATTGTTAAGTATAAACTGTGCTTCTGTTTGTTACCCAAAATGTCATCCCCTGGATATATACAAATAGGACTTTTTGGTGAAACATTCTTCCTGAGACAGAGAAAAGCGAGAACCAATCCTTCAACAGACTGTAAAAAAAAATCAACAAATCTGACACTTCTTTATGGAGCTCTAAAAGGATTAAATAAACTGCAATATTTTTCTTTACTTATTTGTGGCTTCCATGAGTCCTGAAGCATTGGGCTGCTATGTGCATCGTTCCAAGTATTCTGTCAATGAAAATTCCCGTAATAATGAAGAACCTTTCCAAAGATTCAAAAGGCTTTTGACCTCTCAGGAATTATTTTATTTGCTACACAATGTTTCCTCCCTGCCTTCATGAAATATTCACTTCTTCTGTAATATTAATAGGATCCTTCTGTGTCTTCTTTGCAAAAATTGGAGAGAGAATAATTCTACCCTAACCTTTTGGCACCTGAACATTTAATTAAAAGTCTTTCATATTTCTCAACACAACTCTAGCTTTGGCAAATACCCCACTGCAGTCAGGTAATCATAAAGGAAATAACCTACTGCAGACCTTAGTTTCCTAAAACGACAAGGGCATACCTCTCAACCTTGTTCATTCTTGGTTTTCAGTTACTCTTTCCACTGCTGCAAAACAGGAACATGAGCTGTTGTAGAGTACTAGGTTATACAATTTCCCAGCTGCCATAAACAGAGCACACATAGTTGACGATTTGATGGAAGTCGAATCAAATCATCCTCTGATCTACTTCCCTCAGTCATCACTATCATCAATGAACCCAAATACAGCCCTGAAGTCTGAGTGATTATTAAGTTTGTGACTGCTGATGAATTGCTAAATAGTCTTGGGAGATGGGCTCTGCTGTCAGTTTTAACTTCATACTTGCTCTTGCTTCACCCTGTTTAAGGATGAATGCCTACTACCGTGGAAGTCAACAGACAGATTATGATGATGATGATGATGATTACGGGTTTGTTTGATAGTAAGCTCCCTATGAGTCAATAATTCACTCTGGCTGGCCAAAAGGGCCAACCATATTCATTGAGCATATTAACTAGTTGAAAGTGATTGTCCCACTATACTCAGCATTGAGTACTGCATGCAGTTTTGAGCTCCACAGTATTAGAATGTGAAATATTAGAATGTGTCCAAAGGAGAGCAAGGAAGATGATGAAAGGACTAGAGGACTTACAAGAAGAAACTGAGAATACTTGGTTTGTTCAGCTTAGAAAATAGGAGACTGAAGAGTGACCTCATTGCTGCCTACAACTTCCTCATGAGGGGGAGTAGAAGGGAGGTGCTGAATTCTTCTTTCTTGTGTCCAGTGATAAAGATGTGAGGGAACGAGTTACAACTGCATCAGGAGAAGTTCAGGTTGGATATTAGAAAAAAGTCCACTGACAAGCACTGAAACAAGCTCCCCAGGGAAGTGGTCATAGCCCAAAGCTCATCAGTGTTCGAAAAGCATTTGGACATTACTCTTAGATATAGATGGTTTAATTTCTAGGTTGCCCTGTCTGGAGTCAGGAGTTGGACTCGGTGATCCTCATGGGTTCCTTCCAACTCAGGATATTCTATGATGTTCTAACTTTATTCCAGCAAAAATGTCTTTGTTTTAATGGTGTAGTGACAGCAAGGTCTCAGCGAAAATTTCTTGTCCTCCGGAATAATTGCAAATTTATATCCATTACAGTTACAAAATCAAGAAGAATAAGTGAACCCATGAACGTATCTTCATATTATCTTTCTACATAATCTGGTCTGTCAGCCTACCTGAACTTCTGCACCGTTGTAAATCATCATTAGAAGCTACATTGTGTAAATCACTTGCAATCTATCAGGATTGGTGGCATAGCTTCTGCATAAAAACTGTATCCATGAGGGTCATGGCCTATCCCATTGTAATTCCAAATATGTCTAAATTCAGTACAGAAACTGCTCTGAAGACATCTGACTTCCTTCTGTGCATTTCCGCTGACACCAAATGGGGATGAATATCATTATTCTAGAACTGCTTGTGACAATGTCCCATTTTCAGACAGAAGAACTTGAGTGGTGGCAAGACTCTTAAAGCTGAACAGGCACATCCAGAGGCACATAGTATCCTTAGCAGAAGTCAGTAGATGTTTCTTTATAACAATTTTTAATTTGTTTTACTTTCCAGTACAAGGAAGTGTGGCTTGTAAGGAGTTACATTATTTTGCCCCCCTACTTCTCATTTAACTTTTTCAGAAATTTTTGAACTGCAAGTACAAATTTTTCATTATGCTGTGTCTTTCCTATAGTAAAGACTTATGCTAATGACAAAAGAAGACTCAAGGAAGAATGGTTCCTATAGCCTAATCACAACCTCAGGGAAATGGCATATCTATCTTGCATTTTGCTATGCCCCACAGATGCAATTATCTCACTCCAGCTGCACAATTTATTGTGACTGTTAATGAAGGATGAATACATGTGCAGAATTACACAGTGACAACCAGAAGCAGAATCGCACACAATAAAAGAGCAATAACATTTACAGATAATTATTGAACTAATCAAAATAGATTATTCTGTAGATCTCACATATGCAATGAATTATTATACCTTTGTAATATTACTTGTGGAAGTGAGGTTACAGGATCAGGTCCTGACTAACCAAATTGAAGCACCAACTCTAGCAGTATGCAGAAGTTGCATTTTAATGAAGTGTCAGTTCACTGCCAATCTGCCAATTTTAAATGGATTAGATAGATTCACAATAAAAATTCCCTCTGGGGAGAACCTTGGCCTATTTAAGTCACAAGCATGTAGACAATTTCCTTGTAAAATAACTTTACATGGAGTGTTCATTGGAGAAATTATTTCTGGGGTATTTTTCTCAAAATATTTAAAGTTTAGGGTTTTGAAAATTGTTAGATAATTACAAGACCTGAAATAGTCTCAAAGTATGATTGTAGCACAAAATAAAGAGTTTAGGATGTTGGTACATACCATTTTGAATTAAATGAAAGTATACAAAGTTACCATAGGCATCACTGCCACTGCCTTCTCTACCTCCAATCCTTCCTTTGGCTTTCAACTTTCCTTGGTCCAGTTCTGCTACCACCTTTCTTCTCCTTCCCTCTTCCACCCTTTCAGTGATGACCTGCATGCTTACCTATGACATCCACATCTTTGCTACACTAATGAAGTAAACGAAGTAAATGTGAAATTTTTCCTACCTGTTGGTGAGAGGAGGAAAAATAACCTGAATTAATGAAATGTACTAGCTCTAGTCTGCATGTACTGGCACATACACATATACATGCACAAGTATATATACGTGAACTGAGAACTTCAAAGCCAGGAAATTGATTCAAAAACTCCATGGGACCTGAAATGTCAGTTATGATGCTTTGGCTCTTGGATGTTTCAAATACCTCTACTAGAAAAGAAAAAAAATTAAAAAGTCTTAAATACTCCTGATATTAATGAATATCTACAAAAGTCAACATGCTTTTGTTAAAGAAAATACCTTGTACCACGTAGTTTAACTGAAAAATGAGAAAAGTCCAATTTACTCAAATGAATTTTCCCAATGTGTAAAAACACAAGGAATTTGTTACAGAATAAATAAAAATCCAGTAATCTCAAGTTGCCTTTTTTTTTCCATCTGTCATTTATCATAGACTTCTGGGCTGTAATAGATTTCATAAACTACTACAAACTTCACAGTCTTCAAGACTTTCATAGACTACATGGCATGACATGCAACAGGAACGAGCTTTGTAAAATTGATGGCATTTGATGTTTTTCACTTCAGACCATCCTTCATCCTGGAAATGAACATGGATAGATGTCAAAAGTCCTTCACAACATGATGTTCAAACAGAATCCTAAAAACAAACACAATCTGAGTGAATCATCTGCTGGTAGTGATTTCCATACGTAAGATTTCAATGAGTTACCTGTTTTGATTGCCCAAAACAATTGCACAGTCCTCACTTGCAGCAAAAATCTGCTGAATTATTTAAGACACAAAATTTTTAAGAGCTGGGGTAATGAAGAATACAACAGAATCCTGTACAAAGCTGATACCCAGGAAAGCCATTCTTGGAGTACTCTACATGAACAGGTACCTGTGTAAATTTAGTTCTTCTGTCTGAAAAGACATGAAGGGCAGTACCTAGAGGCAGTAGATTGAATGAAGGGCATCTTTTTAGTCTAATACAACAGTGAAAAAAAAGATAAGGTAAAAAGTGAAACAAAGCGTCTATTGCATTAAATTTCAAATTATCTGCCTTTTCTGGGCACTCATTTAGCATCTGAAGAACACAGGCTCACATCCATCCTCCTGTTGAACAGAGAAACTCCATATGTCTTGTCCCTCAGGCTCTATCCAAAGTACTGCAGATTGCTCTCAGTTGAGGAAATACATAGTAGAAGTGTCTGATTTCTATCACTGTAGGTGGTCCAGTATGCAGAAAATAACTCAAATTTAGCAGGACGAGGAGAGTGAAAAAGGGAGCATGATTCTCAGCCCCGGTGGGAGAATCCTGGTCTCCAGTTTCTGTTTCACATACTATTTTATTTATCTGCTTCAATGGTTTCTTCACATAAATTACAAAAGCAGTTCACTGGCTTGGCTTTGTTTGCATAGCATCATTGGGCTTCCATTGTTTTACTGTAGGCAGATCTGGGCTCTCTAACACCCTCATTGTTCATGTGGGCAAGTAGTTAAATTTTTGTTAAATGTATCGGTTCTGCTCACTCAACTGTAAAACAATGAAGTCAAACCTATACCAAAAGATATTATCAAAATTAATAAGGAAAGCAATACAGTGAAGGGTCATTTCAGATTGTCTCCAACTAACCAGAAAGAAAATTACATAAGAACCTACATTTGAGATGTCAAAGCTTTACCTGCAATACTTGTATGACTTACCAGAAGTTAAAAACTCTATGAACATTGACAGCTCCTGACCCTAATGGTTTAAAACTTCATTGCAACAAACAATTGGAAACTCCTCTGGAAGCCAGGACAATACATTACAGTCATACAGCTTCACAAGCCATAAAGGCTAAGTCAGAAAGAATTTCATAAGCCAAAAAGAAGCTATACCTTTCAAACAGAAGGTGATGTTGATGGAAGCTGATGGTTCATCACTGGGGAAGAAAAATGTCTATCCATGCATGCAAATTCCTAATGTCTACAAACTCTTCAACATACACTCCTTTGCCAGTGCTTCCTGCTGTAGTGTTCATGCATGCTATCCTCTGGTTTATAAGGTGTTAAAGAGCATGGGGAAAAAAAACTCGTGGAGGTTAATATCTTGCCTAAACCTTTCTAGAAGAATGAACTTCTAGAAGAGAGTCCTGCAGCTTCAGAATTCTAGTCTTTCCCATCTTTGAAAACCAGGTAGCTTAGAGGGAGTTCATGTTTGCAGTACTTGGTGTTTGAATGCTGACATGACAGAAATCCATGAACACACACACACGTACACCATGGCCACTGTCAAGCTGACAAATAACTTGTCAATCCAAAATGGCCAAACAGGAGGTGACACCAGGCTGTCAGAGCTGGTTTCAGGCAACCTGAGAAGTCTGTATCTTGTGCAAAAGGACCCAACGCATTAATAAAATTAGTGGGTTCACTAATAAGTAGGGCAGGACTCCTGACACGGGATAGATTGCATGGGACAAATTACAGGCAATACATCTGCATGGAGAAAAGGAGCATAGCAAAGAGATAACTGAACTAGCAAAGAGCTGAAACAGCAGCTGGAAACCTTGCAACTGAACTCCTTGCAACCTTTACCAAGGCAGAGTTGGAATAGATTCACTAGCATGTGAATAGTGGGACGTATTCAACTTCACGTGGTGCTGCGGTAGATGGATTCGCTACCTCAGATCTCCATTAGCTCTAGCATCTCCATTTCATTTGTAGACACAGGTGCAGAGATTAAATAACTATCAATTTAGATTTGCCTTCAGACATACAACTCTCGTTTCTTTTATGAAACTGTGAGAAGAATAGTAAAACAAACTAATTTAGAGGAAAGAAAATTGCTCAGAGGAATAATTATGGCCAACTTTCACCTCAACAGCTAGGTCACTCGTTCAAAATCATTCAAATCACTTGTGACTGAAAATCATTACTAGTTGACTCCATTCAATGAGCATGTGCTTCAGGTCAGAGTAATAATTACTGCAGGACTAAAACCATCATTAGTGGCTCCATTAGTAAGGAAAGAGAGACAGAGTGAGAGAGAAAAGAAGTAGCATCCTCAGTCTCATTAGTGCTGCTTCCTAGCCAAGGATGAGAGGAGAAAATAACTTTGAGGAATCCTGTACTGTTGATGCCTGATTTAGCTGCCCAAACAAAGCACCGTTTGAGATGCTCCAGGATGCGCCATCTGCTCTGCATCTGCATCTCCAAAAGGACACAGGTCTCCCTTGGGTCTTACCTGTCACATCTACCAACCTCATGTAGATATGATAAATAGCCTACGTCATCTTGGCTCTAGCACTAGATGTCCATTTGAGGACAGCCAACTCCAGCCCTTTCCATTCCAGCCTCTCTCCAATGCTTCCACATAGTAAGCTTACTAAATAAAGCCTTCCTTTTACCCTGCTTTTGTCTTTATCCTATCAACCAACAAAAATCATAACAGATATTGAGAAATGCTGTAAGAAAACCTGTGTATACAAATGATGAAAACTAGGTATTCTGCAGACATCCACCTGGAATGTCTCTGGAGATTCTTTATAGCCTGAATTCTGCCACATTGTTTATCACCACCCATTTTCCTACATACGGTTTGGGGTTTTTTTCCTATAGAAAACTGATATCTGAACGTTTCAATACCATAGAAATAAACTGAAGAAGCTGAGCTAAGGAGCTGTCTTAGGAACATCAGCAAGGCTAGGAGTACGATTTACAACAACTCTGTGTGACTGAACATGCTGATGGCTCTTTGGTAGATGAACTACACCGTAAGACAGCTGAACTTGGACGTTAAACCCACTGCTTTGTCAAATGAATGATAGACACAAATGGGCCAGGTGGAAAAAATACAGATTAGCTTACACCAGGTGAAAAGCACAACCCTTAAGAGAAGGCGTGTTTCTCATGTCGAAGGAACTCTGTGAAAATGCCAGATACGAATGACCATGAATTTAGAGTGCTGTGAAGCAAGAGCAGTGTTTTAAAAATGGTGACAAATGCATGAATACTGTGTTAAAGATTTATTATAGAGCATCTCTT
>NW_010406408.1:0-5647 GCF_000710305.1 Buceros rhinoceros silvestris | reverse complement strand
TTCCCTAGCAGATTCTGCTGGTTTTTAAAAATATGTTTGCTTATACAACTAGATTCTTTATACCGTATACTATATGACTAGATTCTTTATTACCTCATAGCAACATGTACTCACAATGATAGTGTGGATTTATTAACATTCCATATCTAAAAGATCAGCTGACATATCATATACATATGTTCAATTGGGTCTTTTAACATTGTAACAGTTTTCCTAATGATTGCTCGTTTAATTTGTCTGTCTTTTTTAAAACATATCCCTCTGAAATATTTATCTCTCTCTTTATGCAGAGTGTTTTAATCCGACACCAACTCTTTAGATTTTAAGAGAAGGTTATTACAACACATAAAACATATGGTCTCACTTCAGCTGCCAGCATACATAAAATTAGTCAAAACAAAACACTACCTAATCACTACCAAAACATGTGGTTCAGTCAGTAATTTTTGCTCAGAGGCATCTTGGGACTAATTTAGCATGAACAATGCAATTTTTTTCCTCACCCTACTCTTACCTCTGTAGGTCACACGGCAGCCAAAGACAGAGTTGCGAGATGAAGTTCTTCCCCTCTGCCTCGCTCTGTCCCTCACTTATATTTCATTCAAGGTTGTCTCCACTTTCAAGATAACAATTGCTGTCAGAGACTGCAAAATCTATTTTCAGAATTTATATTGCCTTTTGGAATTACAGAAACATATAAATCTCACCACATTGGTGGAAGCAAAAACTTCAAAGCAATATAGACATAGAATTGGAAACCTGAGATAATTCCAAGGTCTTCCTCACAATAAAGATTTTTTTTCTTTTTGAGAAGGAAAAAAATGTCCTAAGTTTACTCCTTGGCCTGCTGTTAGGAGAGGAAGCACATCTGCTCCTCCAGAGAGCAAATTCAAGCATTGAGCTTGGGACCATCAGTGGGTCCCTCTCCCCCTGGTTCTTCTTTGGGACCCTGGGCAGTCAATGTCTTCAAGACAATGCCCAGACACATTTCAAGGGATAATTTTCTCCCAGGACCAAACAACATAGATATAAAGCTGACATACATTGGGTTTGCTGCCTTCTATTCAATGCAGCCTTTCATCACTACCCCAGAAGGCTTTGCACCCTCAAGATCCTTATGCCACAACCGAGGGCAGACAAAATGTACCCTTAGCCTCATGCCGTAAAAATACCGCACTGAAGGGTTGCAGTTCTACTCTCATGTTACTTCAGCTCCTTTGAATCAGAAAAAGCACACCAAATAATTATTGTATCTGAGGTTCACAGGAGAGTCATACTAAATCCAAAGGACTCCTGCAACCAAGCACAACACGGGGAGACAGCAGCTGCCTGCATCAGAGGGTAGCTTTCTGAGCAGCGGCATGGAAAGCCAGCAGCGCAGCGTGGCATGGGAATGATCCTTGCCCTCTCACCTTCAGCAGCATGGGCACAGGCAAAGAAAGAAAGCAGAGCTTTGCCTCAGGGCTTTTACTTCACCCCTTTTCTGGAGAGATGGCTGCTGAAGCAGAGGCCACCAGCAGCTCCAGAAATTAATGTTGTTCTTTGAGCTACCAGTCACTCAGTCACGCTGGCATGTATTAAAGGCAGTCAACTGAAGTATTATTTACAATTTATTTAGCTTGGTGTACACTGGGATCACGGTAAAACAGCCCGTTCATGGTATTTGGGCAAGACTTTGACAAGGGTGCAAGGCCCTCAGGCCCTCTCTTAGGTGTGCCACAGTGAGGGGACATGCAGCACAAGCAGATGGAAAATCAAACCGGCATTTGCCATTAATGTGTGATGGAGCATAATAGCTGTCAGAGGTTTCAGGCCAGGAAACGGACCTAAATGCAGCTTTTAAATATAGAGATGTTACTAAAAACTTTATGGGTTTAGAAGTATAATTCCTGTTTAAAGTAACTCCACAACAGTCTATGGACAGTGTAGAACTGTAACAGAAGACCAAAAGTCAGGTTTGGAATTATAGTGTGAATCTGATACAAGAAAATCAAATCAAATCAAAGACGTGTCCTAACATGACCAGTTTTAAAAGAAAAACATTCTTTCATACATAAGTGTGTACGTTCTATTTACTCATTTTTTCACAAGATTTTCTGAGTGTAAAGAATCCAAGGACCTTGTTGCTGGGGAAACTAAAATACTGGTGTAAATTTCAGAGAAAATGTGAAACATAGAACTAACACCACTGAACTGAATTTAATAACATTGTGCAACATCATACCTAGCCTTAAATCAATACTTAATTTTCTCAGTCATCTTACAGATTAGTTGTAGCCATTATACCTCCAGGGAACATCAACCTGCCCATGGAGGGTTAGCCTAATAAGTAATATTTTGCAAGACCTTCTAACAGACAGATCTCAAAATATTCTTTAAGAGTGTATAAACTCAGCTTCCATAAACACTTTTTTGTATACTCTGGAGACACCTTTCATGTACTGTAGTAAAAACTAGTCATTTTTATCCAGTTAAGCTCAGTGATACTTATGACATATTACACCTATCATTTCTAAACCTAGACTAAACATGACCCACTTTTGGAAGGCAACAAAAATAATAATCACCAATGTGACCACATAAAAACAAGCTTCTACAACCACTGCCAGATCTGGGATGCACCAATTAACTGCATGAAATATATAGGGTCCTTGAGCTAAGAAGTATGGTATCTTAATGCTACAGCACAGCTCTCCATTACCACACAAGGAGGGGTGCATCCATCATGTCACTTGGTACACAGGTGTGCACCAAAGAGGTTTTGGCTCAGTGCACAAGTCTTTGCTGTCAGGTTACCACACGTTTAAGACAGTTGTGCCAGTACAAAATGTGCCAGTGCTGAATGCACTCAAAGGGACATAAGCTTGGCCAATGTGAGCCCTGCAGCATCTGCAATTAAGCAGCTTGATGCTGAGAGTGGAATCTGCACTGCCACAGCCCTTTCTGAATCTGAATAAAACAATTTCTTCTTCAGGGATTCGTGGATTTGCTAAATTATTCTTGGATAAGCAAACACAAACCAATTCCTGTCCAGAAAAAATGCTTGGTGCTGTAAGGAGCAATGATTTCACTCAGTAAATAACATTGCAAACTGACAGAAATAAGAATACAAAATCAGGCTGCATCATGGGAGAAGATAAATTTTGTAGTTTTGCCTTTGCCAGTAGGCTGACTTTGTACGTGGAACTAACCCACAGTTTAGTATATTCTGCAATAGAAAAGGTGAAAAGGCCTGCTAGGAAGTTAATACCTGTCACACAGGTTTGTCTGACAGCAATCATCAGCAGCAAATTCTTAGGAAGATATTTAAGAGAGGATGTCAGAGAAAATCCTTCCTTTATTATATTATACTTCATTTCTAGCAATCAGTGATTTACAATTTTTATAAACTTAACATCTACTGACAAATACATATGGTTCATGAACCCAGAAGTCAGTGTTATGATAGAATGTTACAGGGATCATGGATGGACTTGTATACAAACATTGTACTGTACCGACTGGCCTATCTGCAATGGTTGGAGAGGCAGTTTAGCCTTTTATTTGCATGAGGCTATAAAATACCCTAAAAAAAAAGCTATAAAATACCCTAAAAAAAATTTATTCCAAATTGTCAGCATAAAAAGATATTGGTCCTCCATCGGTTTGGCAAGAAAAGGAAGAGAAAAATAACAAAAGAGCAGATGGTAGAAGAGATACACCAACATGTTGTATGCAACAGTGAAGGAAGATGGGAATCTTATAGGGAAAAAAAATGCTCTATTTGCCTAAAAACTGTAGGCAAAGGAGATCTTTAGTTCTATACATGAGACAATGTGAGCTTCCAGAACTGAGAATAAGGAGATATTTTTCTGGGTTTCTTTCTAGTATTGAAAATAGTAAAAAACAATCTTTAGAGCCTACTGTCTTTGCAAGAAGTTATTTAAATTACTCATGCTGTATTTACTTTTCATATTCAATATTTAGCAAGCAATCTTTGAGTAACCCTGAGAGTAGCTGGTGATACAGCCACAACAGAGTGCAAAATCTGGGAGAGCTCCTACAGCCTCGGGAGGCAGACACCAGTCCTGGAAAGTATAAGGGTTAAAGCACCTAAGTGTGCATGTAAAAGTTTCGAAGGCTAAGACAAAGGATATAATGTGTAAGTGTTCACATTCAGGAAAGTCTGGGTTGGGGGATGTTCCTCTTTCATGTGCCTGGAAGGTTACATCCAAAGTGACTTTAAGGTTGACAACAGCGTAGCCTCAGTGGAACACAGTCTTCATTTACTGTATTTAAATATTGCAGCTAATGGATTTTTCTTAAGTAGTCATCGTTTGTTCAAAGCACTATTTATGAAATTTATTGAGGTTCTAGTGCCTTTAGGAATTTGCTTTTTTCCCAGCTACCTTTGTGCTGTATCATGTGTGAAGCAAATGAATAATCTGTATAGTTTCAATTTCAAACATTTAAACATGTGGAAGAAACAAAATCACACAGCCCTACTATTGACATTTGGAGAGGAATCGATGTACATCTTACCGTGCCTGGGACTGCTAGTTAACAGTAGTAACCCTGGGTCAAAAAGTAATGAGATGTGGAATCAAAGACAAAAAATGCTTTCTAATGTGGTATAATTATGATTGAATTTTTAGGTAATTCCTCTTTTACTTGTCTTCTTTACATTTTTAAGCCTATAAACAAAGAGCAGTGCAGAGAAGAAGCAAATTCACAGCAGTCAGTACTTATGATGTTAAACTGTTTTAGGTCAATATTCTTCCTAGGTAAAGGACATTAAATGTAGATTGATTATTTGTAAATATATTGCAAACTACTTGAACAAAGGATAGCCACAATTCATTTGTTCTACAGCAGATATGACTGGAAAAGTGCCAGCCTTCACCAAGACATTGAGGAGGGCTGACCACTGCAGTTAATATATAACCTCGGCACCATTGAAATATATAAGAAATGCATCACTTTAAGACAAGGGATTTTATCACAGCTTCATGCTCATATTAAATAATGAGATAGGCAAACTAAAGAGAGAAACTAGAGAAGAGCATCTAAGTGTCCATTCCATTTCATTAGTACTCTAAGCCCAAAACCCTAAGACTATGCCAATCCAAACACACAAATTTATCATAATGTCTTTCAGAGAAACAGAGCCAGCACACACCACAACTTCTTAGTTCAACATTTGGGGAGAAAAAAAGTTCTCTGATATCTTTGAAAACAGATACTTGACTCTCTTCTTTGAACAGCTGAAAGCAATGTACACAAACACAACATCCACCTGGACATTTTCATATGGAAAAGTCCAGATCACATTACTCAGTCGGGTTTTTCTATGGCGGAAATTAACAACTCAAGAATCTCATTATAATAACAACTTGAGGGACCCTTTTGTTTATAAGGTAATATGCATAATCTGGACTAATAGATTCCATGGCTGAAGGCCAAGGACTTTATTAGGCCAGGATATGGTTATTACAGGTTATTATACTCAATGTTTAATTAAATATTGAAAACGTTGAAGACAGAAGTGGAGGAAAATTGTTTTCCTCCTTTATCCCCCTTCAGCCATGTCTTTTATTTTCCTGATGTACTTTCTTTTTTCTATACCACATCCATTTTACGTTACCCTATGATCTTTTGTGTGTGTCCT
>NW_010406407.1:20461-21155 GCF_000710305.1 Buceros rhinoceros silvestris | reverse complement strand
ACCGTTTCCCACAGCATTCTCTGGAGGAACTGGCTGCTCATGGCTTAAACGGGTGTACTCTTCACTGGACAAATAACTGGCTGGACAGCCTTCCTGGGGTCCCTGTTCTCTTTAATAACTTTATCAATGTTCTGGATGAGGGGATCAAATGCACTCTCAGCAAGTCGCAGATGTCACCAAGTTAGACAGGTGTCGATCTGCTTGAAGGTCGGGAGGCTCTACAGAGGGATCTGGTAACTGGCTGAACAGTCAGAGAGTGGTGGGGAATGGAGTTAAATCCAGTTGGCAGCCAGTCACAGGTGGTGTCCCCCAGGGCTCCTTCCTGGGGTCCCTGTTCTCTTTAATAACTTTATCAATGTTCTGGATGAGGGGATCAAGTGCACCCTCAGCAAGTTTGCAGATGACCCAATTTAGGCAGGAGTGTTGATCTGTTTGAAGGTCGGGAGGCTCTACAGAGGGATCTGGACAGGCTGGATCAAAGGGCCGAGGCCAGTTCTGTGACGTTCAACAAGACCAAGTGCCAGGTCCTGCACTTGGGTCACATCAATGCTCTGCAATGCTTCAGGCTTGGGGAAGAGTGGCTGGAAAGTTGTCTGGTGGAGGACCTGAGGGTGTTGGTTGACAGCTGAATATCAGCCAGCCATGTGCTCAGGTGGCCAAGAAGACCAACAGCATCCTGGCTTGTATCAGCAAT
>NW_010406407.1:3282-20434 GCF_000710305.1 Buceros rhinoceros silvestris | reverse complement strand
ACCACAAGAAGGAGTTGGAGGTGCTGGAGAATGTCCAAAGAAGGGCAACGAAGCCAGTGAAGGGTCTAGAGAACAAGTCCTCTGAGAAGCGACTGAGGGAACTGGGGTTGTTTAGCCCAGAGAAAAGAAGGCTCAGGGGAGACCTTATCGCTCTACAGCTTCCTGAAAGGAGATAGTAGCGAGGTTAGGGTCATTCTCTTCTCCCATGGAACAAGTGACACGATGAGAGGAAATGGCCTCAAGTTGTGCCAGGGAAGGTTTAGGTTGGATATTAGGAAAAAATTCTTTACAGAAAGGGTTGTCAAGCATTGGAACAGTCTGCCCAGGGAGGTGGTGGAGTCCCCATCCCTGGAAGTATTTAAAAGACATGTAGCTGTGATGCTGAGGGACATGATTTAGGGACCCTTGGCAGCACAGGGTGAAAGGTTGGACTCAATGATCCTAAAGGTCTCTTCCAACCAAAGGATTCTGTGTTTCTGTGATACTGTGATTCTATGAATCTGTGAATCCATTTCGGCATTGCAAAAAAACATTTTCCACAGAAGATTCCAAACCAGTGTCTCCAGCATGGCTAAATTCATTCTGCCAGTCTACAACTGTGAGCACTGCTTGCTTCTTCCAAGAAAAGTGTAGAAAACTCATAGGACCTGGAGGTGGGGTAACCAAACATTACATTGTTCCCTGACCGAGTGTTATGAGGAACCAGCTGCAGGAACTGGAGTTGTTTAGCCTGGAGAAAAGGAGCTCTCTACAACTACCTGAAAGAAAGTTGAAGGTTGTAGCAAGGTTGGGGTTAGTCTGTTCTCTCAAGTAACAAGTGATAGGATGAGAGGAAATGGCCTCAAGTTGCACCAGGGGAGGTTTAGGTTGGATATTAGGAAAAATTTCTTTGCAGAGAGGGTTGTGAAGCATTGGAACAGGCTGCCTGGAGGGATTTTGAGGACACGTAGATGTGGTGCTGAGGTGTTGGGGGGTCTCTCCCCAACTGTTAGGGTCACCAGTTGTGGTGGGTCACCGCACGTCGCGAATAGGCGGGGCCTTTAGGGACCCTTGGCAGCACAGGGTGAAAGGTTGGACTCAATGATCCTAAAGGTCTCTTCCAACCAAAGGATTCTGTGTTTCTGTGATACTGTGATTCTATGAATCTGTGAATCCATTTCGGCATTGCAAAAAAACATTTTCCACAGAAGATTCCAAACCAGTGTCTCCAGCATGGCTAAATTCATTCTGCCAGTCTACAACTGTGAGCACTGCTTGCTTCTTCCAAGAAAAGTGTAGAAAACTCATAGGACCTGGAGGTGGGGTAACCAAACATTACATTGTTCCCTGACCACCACCACCCAGCTCACAGTGTGCCCTGAAGCATGGAGGCTAGTGTCATTTCCGGATTCTTTTACAAAATCTAAGCACAATTATTCCATCCTTGTTAATGATCCAGTTTGCTTCATAAGCACCAATGAAGTAGGTGCTGTTCATAACTGTCATCCCAGGGGGAGCTGGTTTTGTCTGTAGACAATGGTCTTGAAGCTTTAGCTTAAAGCCGATAATCAAAAACTTCCTCAAACTCTTCTCGGTCTCCCACTTCTATAGTTAGTGAATGGCAGAGGCTGTATCAGTGGTCCCACAATGCTCTTTCCCAAGGAAAGATGTTAATGTTGATTCACATACACCCCAGACTGATGCGTGGAAGAACTCCGCAATCAAAGTTGATTGTGAAGCAGGTCTGTTTACTGTGATTCCAGCTCTGTAGAGTTGGGTGCTCCTCCTAAACAACACGCCTCCTGCTGCTGACTGACAGCAGGATAACTCGGCTGCTTCCCGGACCGGCCGGGGGGTCACACACACACTGAGGGACGTGGTTTATTGGTGACTTGGCAGTGCCAAGCGAGTTAACAGTTGGACTCGGTGATCTTAAAGATCTCTTCCAACCAAAATAATTCTGTGATTCTGTGATTCTGGATTTTGCAGAGAACAAATAGCTCCATGAATAAATAAAACCAGCAACAACAACAATAAAAAAAGGCCCAGGCATGAATAAGAGTGGCCAGTAGCCAGTGAAGAAGGTTCTGTATTAATCTAAATGTGGCTCAAGTCACTGATTAAAATAGTGTTTACATGGCATTAATGCTCCTAGGCACAGCAGGAGGAGATGGGGAGGACACAAAATTAAAATTCACTTTGTCCTGTTTTATTGATTGTTGACTGAAATATCTATTCGAAACATTTGAGTATATAGTGAGATACCTCAACTAGCACCATCATGATCTAACACACCAAATCAGTGCTTTGTCTGAGATTTCAGATGGTAGGAAGCCTGTAGGATAAGAATATAATTTGTACCAGTCAATGGGATTTTCTGGAAGCTGCCTTTGTAAGGCAAATATGGTGGCGTCTTTATTTTTCCCATTGCATAGCTGATCGTATACAGCATTCCACTAAACATTCCAAAACACGCTATTTCCACATTCACACACTGAGCTGCATAGCTTACAGGTGAGAGCTGCCGAGCACCCTGAGCCCTGGGACTAAGGCCCTAAGCCCCTAAGTGAGACTGGGATAAAGCAGCCCACGGTAATCCAGTTAGGCTGGCAATGAGGAGCAGCAGACAGCTGAGTCACGTTTGGGTACTTCAGTCTGACAGAACAACACCATCAGCTCCTCTCAGCTTTAACTAGCTGTGAAAAAATTATGAGAGTGAAGAAAATATTAAAACAGAAGTGCTCCCTTGGAAAGATGTGCCTATGATGACAAGTTTTATTCTTTCTTCTATGGCCAAAAGAAAACACAGCTGACTCCAGTGCAGTGGAAGAAACACTGGGATCTAAAAGTCCATGTCAGAAACAGGCAGATGAAAATTAAAGCTGAGCAACATCAACTGGGAAATGGGGAAATATTTCAGAACCGCAAGGACCAGCTGCCCTCAGGAGGAGTTGCCAGAGGGGCTTCATCACCCTCCCCTAGATGGTGAAATGAGAAGTCCTCTGGAAGGCACGTTCGTCAGATGAAAGGGCAGCATTTGCTGAGCCGTTCTGCCTTTGTCAAGTGAGAAGGCAAGTGGAGAAAGAAACTAAACCGCTTACTGGATCAGTTTCAGAAACGGGAAGAGACATGTTTGTAGGAAGAGGTATCTTTTCTTGGACCATCTGGAAAAAACAGAGGCCTTTGGGCACAGAGACCTTTCTTCTGCAGAGCTGATGCAGCCACTTTGAGACATTTCAAGACAAGAAAAGCCCCAGTGCAGACTAGGCTAGCCCCAGAAGTGCCTCAGCACTGGCGGGGAAGCTTGCACTGCGAGGGGACGCAGCTCCCGCTTGTTATTCCTGGCCTTGCCTTCATCTACCGTCTAACGTCAGAGGGTAGCCACGGTGGACCAGGGCCTCAAAGTGAGGCCCTGCAATCTGCTAGACCCAAGGATTGCTGACATGAGAAAGGGTCCTTCAAGCCTGTAGCTTCAAAGAAGCTGCTAAAATGTGGTTGCAGAAAGCACCTAGAGACCGACACTTACAGCATCTGCACACGTTTCATTACTCACAAAAAAAATCAAGAAGAAAAAGAAAATAATTGAGCCCAGCTCAATTCATATTTAAACTAATTCATATTTAAAACACAATTATGTAAAGCCTCGGATTTAAAATAACAGGCTAAACTAGTCCAAAACTTTGTGGTATGATGTCCATAGGCTCATAGGATAATAAAGGCTGGAGGAGACCTCAGGAGGTCTCTAAACCAAGCCCCTGCTCAGAGCGCGGTCAGCGCTGGTGTCCCACCAGGTTGCTCAGAGACTGCAGGGAGACTGCACGTCTGACCCCCAGTCTCCAAGGCTGGGGTGGACGTACAGAGCACAACAGCAGCTGAGAAGTTCATCCTACGATGAAAGCAAACCAACCAGGCCCCTCCTGCAGGGCCTGTCCCACAGCTGCCTGTGCAGAATGCTAGCTGGAACGGAGCCGCCACTGCGGAGCCAGACGTGGCATTTACCACGCGTCCCTGTAAATGCATGGACCAACGCGGCCCAGGTAAGTTTGTCTTTGGTGTCGAGAGGCCACCAAGCTCTAATTTCAGGAACAAATGGCAAAAAATAGCCCAGATGCATGAGGTGCAGACCAAAGCAACAACTCTCCACTCGGGTAAGGCGTCCAGGAAGCGCTGCCATTGGTGAGCACACCTGCAGCAGATGGGCTGGGCATGGTGCAGGCAGCTCACAATCCTCCCTGCTCAGCCACCACCTCTGCAACCACAGCAGCTGTCTAAGGGATGGTGAGCAGGAGGACTCGCAGCTGGTGAAGGCAGGGAGAACATTTTGGAACGGCCAGCATCGCTAAGGAAGGGCTACACAGCGACTTGCACCAAAGAGCTCCTACAGCCACATGCTCTGACATACTCTCAAGCCACATGCAGGACAGATGGACAGGCAGATTGACAGGGAGTGCAAAGTTTTAATGCATGGCTTAGAAGATATGGTGTGAGAAGAAGTGAATTAAAGAACTTCAGAAACTTGTGTACTGGGGATGAACCAATATAAAGACATGAACCACGTGTCAGTAATTACATACCTGACATGACATTATCCTCAGCAATTACATACGTGACAATGCAGCCTGTCTGCAGGAATATAAAATTATGTTGGAATTTTAACCCAAAGCGTAGATGTAAATTGAAAGCAACCAATAAATAAGCAACCAGTGGGACAATGCATCTAAGCAAAGGAGTCACAAAAACTGCACAAACTCCACAAACAAGGAATAGGTTGGAGGCAAGAAGAACATCTGGAAAGTAATACTAGGTAAATGCACTGTTGCTACATCCTTTCACAGGCTTCTTGCTAGAGTTGGAGATCGATTATTGGGTGAGTTTACTACTGATTCGAGATGTCAAAGACTGAGTCAGTTCCTGTATTGCTAAAGCTGCAAAGTAAAGAGTATCCCTAATCAAACATAGGGCAGGAAAAACAAAGTGAAGTCTTGGTCACCCAAGATAGGGGATGCTTATGTTTAAATGATAAGGTTGGTCAAAGTAAGGTAATTAGTGGAAGAAGGTAATCGGTGCAGGAAGGCGGAGCAGTTCACGCTGCTGCCGGTTCGGTGCTGTATAGTGAAGGCAGCTCCCCTAGACGCTCTGCAGCTTCCCTTTACTCCCTTTGGGGAGGAACCCACTGGGTTGGCCGGGGAGGGGGAGGGAGAGCAGGACAGAGCTGGGGACCTGCTGGGACAGGATCAGCACACAGATACATGGGCAGAGAAACACTGGCAGGGCGAGTGTTAGACCTCACTTCACCCACTCGGTAACTACCAGCAAGTAACTCTCAGCATCCAGTCTCCCCTCTTTTAGTGGAAGACTGTCACTGTGCATACTTTCAAGAAAGTTAAAGGCTGCCCCAAGCTTCCTAGGCAGCGTTACATGATCATACATGGTAGAAGACGTGGAAGCGATTCACATAATTTCACATTAAAGCAGGATCAAGGACGGTATTTCTGACAGGTAAGAAAACAAGCTTTGCCCAGAACTATTTTACCTACAAAATTATTGTCATTTGTTCATGTAACCAAGTAAAACAGCTGTACACAAGACAACTGCAAGTAATGGAAAGTATAGGAGTCTTGTTAATGTGGCTCGAAGTCAGAATGACATAAAGTCATTTTCTTCTAAAACAAAAGAAGGATCTTCAGGAGCCCCCAGTTTGCTGCTTTCTCCAGCCAATCCACAAAATCTGGTGTGCACATGTTCTGCCAAGAGCCTCGGTACAGCTGCGGTATGGTGCACGCGAGACTGGTACTGCAGGCGTTCTCAGCTGACTTTGGGCAGCTTTATAGGACCTGACTGTGCAACCCCCCGTTGCAAGCCTGTGACAATCTGCAGTTAGATGGGGACACTTCTGCCCTCTGAGAGCAAGGTTAGTCTAGGTCATTGGCTCTGATGGACACATATTTTCATGGCAATCAAGCATAACTCAGAGCGGAGGGAGGATTTAATGATCTGCAGAGTTCCCCTAGGAGAAAAATACCATTTAAGCACCAACCTGCAACAAGCAGTCAGATCTCTAGCCACTCTGCAGTGGTTGAGATACCTGTAGGGTGGCTCTGTTTGCTCAAGTTGCAAATCGACTCTCTCACTAATGTCACCATCCAGTCTATGACAGCTCCACACAAGGTGTTACAAAATTACTGCTGGCAACAGAAAAGTCAGCACATTAGTGACTGAGTCATTTAATAATCTCCTCTCTTGATGAGTAGTTGCCATCCCAACAAGGAGAAGAAAGACAGAATGCAGGAAAAAATTGTACATGAGAAGTAAAAAGTAAACTCTTCTTTCCAGCTTTATATATGAAAGCAGCAGCAGAGGAGTTTGCCCACTCTCACCACTGCCGAAGAAATCCAAGCAGTTTGAGTCAGGTTCTGGGTCTAATCAGCCCAGTGGCAGGGGTTGGTCAGTCACAGCATTTGCACGCATGGTAATCATTAACTAAATCTGGTGACTGGTTAAATGAACATATTTGGGTTAGAGAAATACAGCGATCAAGTGATTCACGTTTTAAGAAATTGCAGCATGAACTGCAGAGCCTCAGGAGTTGCAGCCCAATGACCCGTAACCGTATTTCTGATGGGGGGGCTTTGCAGTTTAAATATGCAATGGCATATCAATTAGAGTTTCTGATCCTTGCTCTTAGAAGTCCAGTGGTGAAGAAAAACAATTTGTCCTTTAGTTCATCTTCAGCTTAAACTGTAAGCCTAGAGGTACAGTGTTGTCAGATGTCCCTTCTTCACTCCTGTGTGCTTCCGTCATGATCATCCCAGGATAAGCACTGAAATCGCCCATAGGAGAGATTGGGGCAGTGCATTAGTTAAACGTGGGTGACCAGGAATGCTGCTTGAAAAGAGCAAAGATCTCCCAAGGTCACAGCGTGGCATCCTGTGCCTTGTAAGCATTAGCCCATGGTGTTACTTGGCTCAGCGTGCTTGCACCCTTGCAGCATTTGGTATCAGAGTGACCCTTGGTCTGAGCATTCAGCCACAGCACAAGCACTTACAAAAAGCTTTTTCACACCTCCTCGTCTCTGCCTGCTGCTCTACAGCCCTTTCTCGCTACCCCTCTGCTGCAGGGCAGGCAGTCTAACAGCCAAGGCAGCACAGACAGGCAGCTCTCCTCCGCGTCTCTGCCGCAGGCAGCGCTTGCCCTTTATCTTGATACGCACCCAGCCTCTTGATGCGCCTTCGTCCCGATACCGAACACCACCACAATCTAGGTGGATGGCCAAACCAGAGCTGCTTTAAAGCAGAGTGTGTCCCAGGACAACTGCTTGGAGAAAGGTTTGGGATGACATATCAACAACCACAGATGCTCAAGTCTGCAGGGTTGGTGGAGGAGGAGGACACACAATGTGAGGAGTGAGGTACAGAGTGTGAAGACGCAGAGGTAGATAACCTATAGCAAGCTGCCAGTAACGTGCATTCTGCAAAGGGGTTGTCGCCCTTGAATGGGCAGGGGGATGCTGCCCCTGCTTCCTGCTTGAGGCACTGCTCCCGGAACCTGTCGGGAGCGACCACCTGTGATGCATTATCCTCAGGGGCTGCCCCAGGAAACCAGACTGTCTACTGCGAGGGAAACGTGCCCATGTCTTGGACTCAGGGGTGGCAAGGGTGTTAAGGCACTTGCAGGAAAACGTCCCGCAGGCTCTCCAGACAGAGTCAGCAGTCAGCCCCTTCTCCCAGGGGCTCCCTTCTTCCCACTGCCTCCAGTTTAATCGCCCTAATCTCATTCCTTTTCCTAAACCTGCTTAGTTGTGGGGCAGGGAGTTGTGTCTACCTTGTCTTGAAGTACCAGTCATCCTCCATCCAGGTCTCTGCCAGTCATGGAAGAGGTTGCAGTCCTCCTGACAATTTTGGCAGGCCTGGAGTCCCTGGAGCTGCCACTTCTGCTGGATTTTTTTGTTCCTGGCTAATGGATTAGGGACTTTTCTTTAAACCATGTGAAAAAAGCTGCGCCAGCTCT
The DNA here is from genome assembly GCF_000710305.1 of Buceros rhinoceros silvestris. Lineage (NCBI taxonomy): Eukaryota > Metazoa > Chordata > Aves > Bucerotiformes > Bucerotidae > Buceros > Buceros rhinoceros. The sequence continues at coordinate 12,448 of NW_010406407.1, read as the reverse complement.
GATGTGACATCTCCCCAGCTGCTGCATTTACCAGGCATTGTTTCTATAACTCTTCCAAAAATTCAGCAATTTTTCTGCTCCTTGCCACTCTGTAGTCAAAGCTTTCGCCCCACAGCTGCGTAACATACAACTCTGTTGCACACCTTTGATGACAAGCCGCCTTTCAGCCTCTCAGATGCACCATCCGTTCTTGTTCTGCAGTGGCTCTGGCTGAACAAAGAGCTCCTTTTCTTGGTTAAGAGCATAAGAAGAGTAGAAATTCACATTAAAGACCCACTCTTCCAGGATACTGCTCCTGAAGCAGGCAGTGGAAGAACCATGGTGCAAGGCCAGTGTAATGGTGACAGCAGCACCCAGTCAGGGACTGCACACTCACTCCTCTGGCGGTCGTATTGGTCTCCAGAGCACACCAGCATGCGTGACAGAGTTTGTTGCCGTGCCTGAGATGCTGCATGGCGTGGTACCCCCACACTAGGAAGGACAGTGCTTTCACAGAAGCCTTCCCACAGCCTTCTTTTCCTACTGTGGATCTCCCTCTAAAGTACCGCAACAGAAGAAAAGGACTCTGAAAAGAGAAGGCGGCTTGTGCTGGGTTCACTTGACATGGATATGTTGTGTGCACAAAGGATAATTTCTTTGGCTCTAGCCCAAATGGAGAGTTTCGCTGTGACTTTTGACAAACTTTCAGCAAGGTCTCAAAGTCCGACGCAAAGGCTGTATGAAAGCCATGGAAAGCTGAGCTCCAAGGACAGAGACCACTTCCATGTTGGTGCTCCTTGATACGTAGCTGCTCTGAATGAACAAACTCCACAGAAAAGATGCAGTTTGAGGATCTCTTGCCAGAAATAGGTGGCTTTGGCAGATTCCAGATTTTGATTTTGTTTATCCTCTGCCTCCCAAGAATCAACCTTCCCATGCATTTCTTGCTACACAATTTTCTTGCTGCTACCCCGTCTCATCATTGTGCAATTCCTCACCAAGAGGCATTTGTGAACCTCAGCATGGAGGAAGTTCTGCTCATCAGCATCCCTCGGGAGCCCGACGGCACTTTCAGGTCCTGTGAGATGTTCTCGCAGCCTCAGTTTCACCTGCTGCTCAATTCCTCTCTGGAACCAGAAAACAACTCCACCATCCAGCACTGCCAACATGGATGGGTCTATGACCACTCGCAGTTCACCTCCACCATCTCCACCCAGGTAACACCTGGCCTGTGATTTAGCTGAATATGAAATTAGCTCAGTGTTTTGAGGAGCAGATAGAGATGAGTACCCTGGATGAAAAGAGTCAGAGGGGAATCTGTATTTTAACCAGTAGAAATTTTAACTTGTTTAGAGAACATTTCCTGGGATGGGGAAGATCTCTGAAGCTCAGACTTAGAAACCAACATTTATTGTTGTTACTATTATTATAAGCATCTTGCTTACATTGATAGTTAGAAGCCAATATTTCTCATTATAAGCATCTTAACTTCCCCAGGCGACTGAGAGGTGGGAGGAGGTTGGGGGAAGACACACATATACGATTTTCTCTGTTTGGACCACATAGCATTTGCACAGGATCGCACCCTGTCAGGATTTTATACGAGCCCGTTATTTGCTTTCTTGATTTTCCAAACATTTTGTAACTTTTATTCCCTTGACCACCCCTCCTCATGGATCTCTGCCTTTCTCCTCTTTTCCCCAAGATCATGCTGCCTCTCTTCTTCTACCACCAGTGTCTCTTGCTGTCAAGCCAAACGTGCTCTCCAGGGGCCTCCCACTGAGATGCAGCTTGCTGGCCAGCCATAACCTTGAGTTTGCTCCAGGTCCCTGCCCATCGAACATTAACAACCCACCTTCTGAGACACTTTGCTAGAGCTAACAGTGATACCTGTAGGTGTTAATGCTTTACTTCCCTTGAAAAGCAGCCCAAAGCACAGGAGGTCTTTGGGAAGAGGACAACCTGGTCAGAAGAAAGGGGCATGGTTGGGCTGGAAATGTTGATGCTAACCGAACCCGTAAGAGCAGGCCCACTCTTAACCTTGAGCTGCTCCCTTCTCCCCACCACCCAACCACCTCCTGCTTTAGGCAGGCACAGAGGCAAGGGTCAGAGATGCACCAAGTCTGCACCTGATTTCTGCACTGTTTCAGGGAGAAAGGTGTAAAGCACCCTTGGGGGAAAAGGCAGGAGCAGAGGCGCTCTGCAGCAGAGCTGCTGAGCGTGGAGCCTTTTGATACTACACCCACAGTGCAGTAGCCTCCAGACGTGGTCAAGGATGTCATTCCCTGACATTCCCTAACGAAGGCTGAGGCACGTCTGACAGCTGACTGCAGTGCATCACCCTGTAACTGCCCACTTCATCAGGGCAGTCCCGGGAGCATGACGGAAGGAACGAAGGGAGACATGCACCCAAGCAGGTGTAAAGCAGCTATCACAGGCACCAGGAGAGCAAAAGGGGATCTCTCCAGGAGAAGTGGTACCCAGGAATGCTTTCTCATGCCCAACAAGTGTCCCCAGAGAGGCTGTCACAGTGGTGACAGGTAGCTGGGAGGCCTCCGAGTTTTGTAAGATGCAGCTTTACATTTTTCAGACACCAGCTCTATCCTGTGTGCAGTTTAGTGCAGGATTCTACCCCCTCAATCAGATTTGGCGGATATAAATTGCAAGACGATGGCTGACTACTGAAGAGAAGGGGTGTGAAAGGCAACTGGGCACTAAGTGTCATTCTGGCCTTGTGTTTCAGTGGGACCTTGTGTGTGAGCAGCGCGGACTGAACCAGGCAACTGCAACCTTCTTCTTCATGGGCGTTACGATGGGGGCTGTGGTATTTGGATACCTTTCAGACAGGTTTGGCGCTTTTCAGACTATTTCTCCAGGACTTCAGTTTCATGATGATAACTTCACAAACCTGTGACCTGCAAGAGGTCAGAGGGGCAGACAAAGGAGAAAACTCAATTGTAAAGGGAGAATCCATCCTCTCACATGAAAACTGAATTAAAGTCATACGGGGAAGCACTGCAGATCACGGATCAGCCAGTTAGTAGCACACCAGAGCAGCAGCTCTGTCCTTGGTTAGGAGTAAGATGCACTGCAGCAATGACCACAACCCTTTGGTCAGCATTGATGCAGGAACAGTAAAAATTGAAAAAATCCACTGTCTGTGAGACTGATTTCAGAAAAGACAACTGTCTAAAAAAGGAGAAATCTGACTTAAACAAATCCAAACAAAGAGACTAGAAGAGTTAACGGCTTGCAAGTTATATGGAAGTGGGTTAAGGACACCCAAATGAGGGGGTTTGCTTTAGAGCAAACGCATGCCATTGCACCAGTGGAGGTTTAGGAAACCTGGCTATTAGGAAAAATGTCTTTGCAGAGAAAGCTGTAAAGCACTGGAACGGGCTGCGCAGGGAGGTGGTGGGGTCACCATCCCTGGAGGCATTTAAAAAACACATAGATGTGGTGCTTCGGGACATGGATTAATGATGAACTGGAAGTGCTGGTTAATGGTTGGACCTAATGATCTTAAAGGTCTCTTCCAACAAAACCGGTTCTGTGATTCTGTGAGAAGCTGATGTCTCTTTAGCAACCTTCCTTTTCGCCGTCAGAGAGGTGCCTCTTTGTTGTACTAACAGTGATGCAGAGATTTCATCTCTAGTGCTCCAGGGTGAAAAGCATCTGGTTCCGGCATTTTGCTTCAGTTCAGATTCATTTTGCTCTAAGTCTCTATATTTGGATTTGAGAACATCTCTACTGACAAATTTTACCCTGGTAAACCCTCCAACAACTTTCTCTGTGAATATATATATGCAAATACACACACATATTGTTTCTGTCACTGTCTGCTCTTTTCCAAACCTTCCTTTTGTACCTTGCTCTTGTACTGAATTGGCAGGCTTCCAGATTGGGATGTTTATGAAAATGGCTTTTTTGTTCTCTTTTATAATTGTATAGTTTGCTCCTTTTGTTACATTTCCTACATTTAATCTTTCAGGAGTTGCAATCTCCTACCTCTCTACTTGAAGATAATTTTACCAGCATCATTTCTAGCAGCCTCCCTGTAGCCTGCAGTTCAACCCTGCCAGTTTGCGTCTGGTTTCGCTAGCAGGTGGCATGCATTTGCTGAGTCTGCTAATGGGTCCATAAATAGCTGCCGGGCACCCTGCAGGCAAGCTATATGGGTTTATATCCTTTTCACTGTATTTTGAAGAAAAATCTTCACGTAAAAAAATGTATCTTCTTTCTTAGGCAGTTACCGTATTGGAAACTCGATCCAGCTCTGGTGTGTTTCTGAGTGTTTGCTGCTCCGACCCAGGGGCATTACAATGACTTCTGCAAACTGTCTCTGCTTAAATTTCAAAGCAGATCCAGGAAACTGCTCAGGCCCAAGCCACAGGTTGTTTTTTCTCCAGTAGATTCATTAACTAGCTGGTGCTAGAAGTCATATATGATCATTTTTAGGAATGTTATTGTGGCATTATGTCCTGGCACATCACTTTTTCCCCTGGAGCAATTGTTCTTGCCACCATCCTTCTCAGGTGGCCGCTGAGAGAGCCCTAATGCCAGAGTCAGATCAGGATTTCAGACTGAGTATTACCTCTTGACAGGGTTAATTTACTACTCCAGTTTGAACCTAAGTTTTTGTCACATGCACTGCTGATGTTCATCAGAAGACCGATGCCTTGTGCTCCGTTTTGATCTTTAGATTTTCAGATTTTCATAGGTTGTGTAGAAATATATAGACTGTGTCTACACATTTGCATTTGTGAGTAATTGATTTTCTCTATTCCTCCACACTCTCCACGCAGGACTCTGCTCCAGGGAGTAAGATGGTCCTACAGCTTCCAAACCCCTTGGGGAACAGCCTCCTAGCAGATTCCTCTTAGACTCTTAGGCTATCAGGGCTATTTGCAGATGTGGACTGACAACTGGATTCCTTTTATTTTCCTTCCAAGGATCAGGGTGGAAGTGTCATGGTTCTGTCTTCTCAAGAGTAGTAGCTAGTGGCTGATCCTGAGTGAACCATTGGAGAAGGACGTGCTGAGCCAGGCATGGGGACAGCCATTGGAGGGAGCAGCATGTCCCAGCAGCATGGGACTTCACGCCTGTGACGCTTGAGCAGTGAAGCATCACTGCTTTTGATGACGGCGGTGAATGGGGGAGTACGATACATTGTTTTGATGAATGCTGCTCTTTCCGTTGGAGACCCTTGTGCCTGATGCTCGTGGGGCAGGCTAGCCCTCTGAATGCGTTTGCACCACGGTGGCACCGGCTATACCCAGAGCTTTCCCTCCTCTCTGGGGCGTTGCATCCTGTGCTCTTTGTAGAGCAGGCAATATTTTCATTTTCCTCCTTGAGTCTCTGGTTTGCCCCATTTCAAATCCTACTTCTGGGACACGTTTCCAGCCTCTGTAACCCAGCCTGTGCTTGTGGCAGGTTTGGACGGAAAGCCATGCTTCTGCTGTCGCTTGTGTGCTCTGTCGTCTTTGGGATGCTGAGTGCCACCTCTGTGTCCTACAGCATGCTGGCCATCACGCGGACTCTCACCGGGGTGGCCCTGAGTGGCATGTCCCTTATTGTATTGCCTTTGGGTAAGTACGTGGGGGTTTGTGGGTGCCTGGCTGTATAGGGGCACTTCTGACAGACAGTGGGTAGGTAGGGACTTGCCTACCAGACAGGGTAGAGGATAGGAACAGGAGTTTGGAAATCATAGTTATGCACGCAATTTCACTACAGGCAATCAAAAGAACATTCCTCTTGGAAGAATCCAAGAATTACAATTTTCTCTCAGTTTAATTAATGCTTTAGCAGTCTGGTCAAAATATAGCAACCACTTGTTAGTACTTCTGTTGCAACATTAACACTTGCAATTCATGCTACCCAGTTCCTGGCAATGATCGTCAGTAGTACAACAAAAGCCATAGACCAAAGTATCTGCCCCTTTCCTCCGACACTAAGTTCTCACCCTTCAAACATGCTGTTAAGACAATTCATCAGCATTGCCACGTCCTCAGCAGGAGAAGGATGATGTGTCATCTGTGGGGTGTTTCTACCTGTCTAACAGGAAAAATCATACAGAGCTAGACAAAACTGAAGCTGAAGAATTTGGGTAATTATATAATTAAAAAAGCTCCAAACTTCAGGGTACCCTACAGAGCACTGGATGATTTTGTAGGTTTGTTAGGATGTACTAAGCAAGACTCATTGTACTGAAGAGCAAGTTACACGTGCAGCAAAAATTTTTGGAATTTTTGCAGATATAGCCAAAATCAAGCTAAAATGGCTCAAATACTGGAAAAGTCCATACGAGACCTGACAGATCCCAAGGCCTCCTATGGTTTTTTATTGTTATTAAGGTTGATGCCTTCAAGACAAAGTAGAGCTTGGAAGGGACATTTCTGATTGTTAGAGGTTGTAGCAAGGTGTCCAGATCTTTGGAGGAAAATTTGCTTTATTTCACACACAGAAACAAGACCACCATCTCTTCTGGCTTTACATGTGCATTGGTATCTACTCCTGATAGATTCTACATGAATGACCATTCATTTTAATATATTTCTTTAATCTGAAATAATGAGTGGGCAGAAAAATGGGGGAATGTGCAGGCAAGATGGTTAGGGGAAAAAAATTCTGTTTCATGAAGACCATTTGAATGCTATTTAGTGGGATTTAAAAAAAAGTATCATCTAAGGTGGTTTTAGCACTGTTTCTTACTGCGTGTCCAGTATTTCTTCTTTTAAGGATTTATTTTAGCTGCTTACAGCTTTGCAAGACATTAAGCATTGCGGATGAACATTGTAAGTGTGCCAAATGTCAGCCAAACAGTGCAGCTTACCAGAGGAGAAGACCCGGGGTGTTACATTCCTTCGCCCTCGTTAAAATGCCCTTCTTGGAGAAGTCCTGTGCATCCTAGCTGACCTCCCCTCTTGCAGGGATGGAGTGGGTGGACATACAGCACCGCACCTTCTGTGGGATCCTAAGCAGCATCTTCTGGAGCATCGGGAACATGCTGCTGGCCATGGTAGCGTACCTGGTGCGGGAATGGCACTGGCTATTAGTAGCCGTAACAGGACCTTGTCTTCTGAGCATTGTCGGCCTGTGGTGAGTGCAATGACCTGCAGCCAGATGGCTGGGGGGGTGGCAGTGGGCTGTGATTTGCCTCCTCTGCTCTGTGAGAATGGCAAACATTGCAATGCTCATCCTACAATTTGCTTCAGCAACCCAAAGAGGAGAAGGACCTGTCTGTGTCCTGCACTTGGACTGCTCTAGCAGGGCAGCTCCTGAAAAACAGGGATGGTCTGGGTCTCATCTCTCCTCACCTCCAGCAAGGCCAAGAGCTAAGGTCACCCCATGGCTTTGGGGTCCAGGAGAAGGCAGGACTGGGGCTGAGGCCAGGCATTTGGGAGACAGGTTGCAGTGCTAAGGAGCAGGATTTCATGCTGCAAGCACTCTCAGACATGGCTCAGAGCAAGAAAAGAGATCCCAATACAGGGAGGCAGGACTAGGCCAGATCCTGGCTTTAATTCCTTGTGCACTCAAGATGATTTATCCATTCTCTGTCCCCACCTCATTGGAGAGGATAACTTTGGTACTAATTTTTCCATATAAGCCAACGTCATTTGCCGGCTAGGACCGGTGCATTTATCTTTGCATTTCCCATGGCACTTCTCAGCTGTATAACTATCCCGATGGGACAAATACATCCACTTTCTGTGGGCTATTTCCCTCTTATAGCCTTATTTAAGAAATAGCTAACATCTCTTGAGCCTTAAAATGGGACGTGGTTCGTTTAATCAAAGAAACCAATTTTCCTTCTTTTTTTCATGTAGTAACACAGAGGAGGTTACAGGGCTGATCTACTGATACTGTGACGGTAATGTGAAGAATATTGGATCAACTTATTCAATGATCCAAAACAGTCCTTTGAATAAAGCAGCTCCATTTCTTGGCTGGACAAAAGTCCTGTGTTGAAATAAGCAAACAGGTGTTGCCACAACCACCCCACTGAAAACACTCAGAAATGAGGGTCTGCGTCTCCTCCACCTTAGAGTGGTTGTTTAGTTCTTCTTGAACAACACACCCATCAGTGTGGTGCTGGACCACACTACGCAGCAATCTCAGATGTATCTCTCAGGGCAATGGGCAGCTCCCGTTGGAAATCATGCAGAATAAGCTTTGATTGTTAGACATGTGGGGTCCAAAATTACATCCATAATCACTGAGCAGAAAGAATGATATCCAAACGCCGAAGTGCCTTTCAGCTGCTTCTACAGACTGTGGTTTACTTGCTTACCGTGTCCGCCCATCAGCATGAAGCAGTGGATTGTATAACTGCACAGATCTAGCACAAAAATCTCAAATAATTTTTATTTAAAACGGGATAAACCTGATGCTGTTGTTAATCAATGGTTCAAAAAAAAGCTGTGTGGTTTCACTGGTGGTGGTGGTTTTCTGGCAAAGAGTAACATCTAATATTTCGCTGCTCAAGTCCAACACAACTAAAACGTGTTATTCTGACTTTTTCAGTTTCAGTTGATTTGCTCTTTCTCTAGGACAGCCATAAAAAACTGAGTCTTGAGAAGTGCTGAAATTTTCAAATACATTTGGATCCACAATAGATGATTCTTTTTTCTGTTACGTCAATGCCTTTTATGGAAATTAGTTTTCCAACAAATTATACCATAGCCTGATTAAACTTCAAGCACCCAAGAGGCCAGTGATTGTTGGATAATTGAAAGTCCCTGAAGTATGGAATCAAAACCTAATTTAGTGCACTCTATAGATATTGTTGACACAATGTCAGCTGAGACTTAGACAATGAAAAGACCTATGTAGGTCGTTCTGAAAGTAATGCCTCCTGTTTATTTGGAAACTACATGGAAACTACAACAGATGCAAAGAACACTATTTGATGGAGCAAATTCTCAGCTACAAAACACTACTTTTCAACACAGTCCTCACCGTGGGCCGTGCATTTCACTAGCGATGAACAAGAGCCACGAGCCATGCTCGTAACAATCTGCACTAGGGGAAGTGACCCACCGTCACTGTCACCACTGCTGATGTGTGCCACCCACCCCCTCACTCTGCTGACACACAGTTTGGTCTCTGTCAACGTTCAGCAGCGTCGATGAATGTCAATGGCTGCACTTTTTCCATACGCAGGAATCCCGTGACCCCCCTTTGCTTC
>NW_010406407.1:0-3242 GCF_000710305.1 Buceros rhinoceros silvestris | reverse complement strand
GTGAAGCCAGTGCCACCCCTTTGCTCCATCCGCATGTGCATGTCAGAGGTTGTGTTGTCAGACGGCCCCTCTGCTGCCGTCTGTCACAAGGCAACAAAATTTAATGGGATATCGGCGGGAAGTTTCAACCTCTACTGCCACACCACCAACATCCATCTCTGATGTTGTGGGCCAACGTGATAAAATAGGAGGCGCTACTTCCAGAGCAGCCCTCTTAATATTATATTCTGAGGATGGTGACAACGAGTGCAAAATGCCCTCTTTCGCTCTTTATATTTCTCAAGGTTATAAGCTTACGAGAGGAAGTTGAAAACTCTCCAGAAGACCAGTTGTGCAAACGTTTTTGCTCTGCACATCCTTTTCAGCTACTGCTCGAATAGTGACAGCAGTTGTTCATTAGTTTTACAGTAACCTGTTTTGGGGCACATTAATCACCAACAGCTTACGGGAATCTGGCCTTGGACTGCTCCAGTCCAGTGAGAATCCAGTGAGAGGTTTTGACAACTGCGTGATGTCAGTAGACCTCATACCCACATCATTCTCCAAGGTTGTAAGTCTTACCTCTGACTGCACAGGATGCTCAGCTGGAAGTCTCCATGAGAACAGCAGGTTATGTTTTCTGCTTCTCTCAGGGGACAGATTTGGGTAGCCAGGAGGAAAGTATTGGCCGCTTTAGCAGGATGTAGCCACTGTAGGGTATTTCCCATGTCTTCTGAACCCTGACTGCTATGTGGACCCACAAAACACCACGTATCATCTAGGCCAGATGGGCTGCACTGAGGCCTGGGAAGCCCTGGGCCAAACAGGGCCATGTAGCCATGAACTGCAACCAGATGCAAGATCAGACAGAAGTCCAAGGAGAGGGAGTTGCAGATGCTAGTTTATAACAAGTGCTGGATCTTTTGCTGGAACAGACAGAAAAATGAGAGTCACAGGACTCCCGCCCTACGCAGAGCACACAGCAGTACAGCATCCCTTGTCACTCAAAGATGAGCACGGATACTTCTCTGAGGGATGCAGTCACGATGATTTAGAGCCAAGCTGACTATCCTGTGCAGAAGGTTTTGACTATTGTGAAAAACAAATAATTTTAGCAAGTAACAAACTAAGTATAGAGCTCACTAAATCCTTTCTACATAGTAAATTTGATACCCTACAATTTCAAAGTTTTTAGAGTCCTAAAAAAGCACGACTCAGTAAATAGAAACTCTCCGGGGCCAATTTTAATTGATGAGTTTCAAACTTCAACCAGCTCAGAAAATTCAAGCTTTGATCAAAGATCCTACGATAAAAATTTTGACTAGACATACTTCAGTTAGCAGACTGTAGTCCTTTAAGTGTAGAACAGCAGGCCCCATCACTCTTATTTGCATGTACCACAACTGATATTTTTATCTAAGGTTGAAGTCCTATAGAGAAGACCACCTGTCTTTGGCCAGGGCCGTGTATGTGGGGTGGAAAACACGGAGTGCCAACAGGAACACTGTCTTCTTCTCTCCTCACACCAGGTGGGTCCCAGAGTCTGCCCGGTGGCTCATAGCCACCGGCAAAGTGAAACAAGCTCACAGGCATCTGCTTAGGTGTGCAAGAATGAATGGAAGGAAAGACTTCGCTGTGTCACCAGAGGTGAGAAACTGAAGGACCTGACACATGTTCTTCCTCTCCAGTTTTCTTTCTCTGTTTTACTTCCATTTGATACCTGAGGCAATGCTCGCCTGCAGCATGATCCATGTGGGGCACTGCAGTCCACAGGCTGCCATGCTCCATTTCACTAGAAATCAGCTACATCCAATCCTAAAGATAAAGCAGTAGCTCAGCTCCCATAAGGCCAGAAATCCCGTTCATTAGGTGGAGTGTCTTTCCATTCATTATTGCCATGGATGCTGGACTAAATACAAAGTGAGAGAGATGTACTGCCCAAAAAAATAAGGCATCACTCCCATAACAGAGAGGAGAGAATGCAGGTGCATGAGAAATTTGTGCAGCTTTGTGTTTGCCTTCTTGGTTGCCATAGTGTTTGCCAAGGGTTGGTGCAGTGCCAACAGAAAGCAGACACATATTAATAGCATGTAGTTAGTATATTTTCTTTCACATTGCATTGGAAATACTACATGTAGTAGTAAAAATGTAAAGGCTGGTCCACCTCAGGCTGCATTTAGTGTACATGTGAAACTGGAAGATCGTCAGCCATAGTGCTCCAGTGGTGAATGTTGAATGGTATAAAGAACATTTGGCATAATCAGCTTTTTCCCCTGGCTCAAGCTCTGGTCTCAGGTCGGCCAGCAGTTTTAAAAGAACGTGGTACGGGTGAGGCGTTGGACAAAGCAAGCATGCACCTACTGGGTTGAGTCCATTTATGCTTTACTCCAGAGGTGTAAAGGATGGAGCAAAGATGCTCAGCTAGATGACTGAACAAATAAAGGGGAAGGAGAACCCTATAAAATAGCCACCTATCCTCAACTCCAGAACTCAAGGTATGAAGCTGATCTGGAGATCTCCACCTTGTGCTCTGTTCTATCTTAAAAATGTATTTTTGCATTCAGACTCAGAAATGTCAAGCACTTTGTCCTTGATGCGCTTTTAAGGACACTCTGTTGGCTCCAGGGCATGGTGGTAAGCTGAAGTGATGTCCCAGTTCTAGGCAGGACTCAAGGATCAAGCAAAAGCTGATCTCTCTCTGTGGAGAAACACCTGAGCATAGTCAGTGCTCACAAAAACCCTTCCCAGGTAGGCTTGGATGGCTGCATGTCTGTTACCTCTGACTAATTTGGTTCCACATAATTTATCGCGAACTTCTCATGAGCAACAAAGCTGAGCTGTGAAATCCAGTGGGTACGAGTGTTTGTGGCTCGTTAAACACTGATCTCTTCTTTAGTCACCATTGGTTTGCCTCTTAGCAAAAGAGGAAGATAGGAAACCCTTGGTACCAACACTTGAGCTTTGCTGTCACAGTCCAGCCGCATCTGCGGGTGCACCCAGTGCTCCTGCTGCCACACCACTGTCTTATTCTGACCAGCGTGCCATTTTCTAAAAGCAGTTTCTTCATATCTGCTGAAGAGGTGAATAGCCCATTTAATTTACAACAGAAAAGTGGCGTTTGATCCTGTGAGGAATGAGTTTACAGGTTGTGGCAGACTACAGGAGTTGAGTGTGACTCTTCCTTGCTTTTAATCAAGCCAGTAGGTCTGACTAAGTATGTAAAAATAAGAAGTGTCAAGGGTTAGAGCTAGGCCAGCTCCAGA
>NW_010406406.1:0-2854 GCF_000710305.1 Buceros rhinoceros silvestris | reverse complement strand
TGACAAGAAGGGATGGGAGGGAGCCGTGCCCTCTGCAAGCATCTGAAGAGGGCAGGCAGCGGGGAGCCAGAGCAATTGTTTGGGGTGGTACTAGATGAAGGACGGGAGCCCCAGAGCCAAACACCCCTGTTGCTCCTCTCCTGAGAACAGACCTGGGGCAGAGGAGGGCTATGGGGACACATTTGCTGCTCTTGGTGGTTGGCCTTGCCTAAACCTGGTCTCTCTGTAAGTGCACAACACCCTCGCTGGAGTTGTGCCATGGGCACACGCTCGCTTGGGGGCCAGGTCATGGGTTTCCACCACACGCCACGTGATGGCTGCTGTGGCCCTGCACACCCCTGCTGCTGCGAGCGAGCGAGACACGGGCTGCCTCCCTCCACCGAAGATCAACCAGCGACGATTGCGGAGCTGCCCCCGCCTTGGGCACGCTGTACCCTTCACGAGCTCAGCAAAGAGAAGGATCATTAGGAGGGTGACAGTCAGTTTGGGTTTGAATCATGCAGGATTTTTTAATCCACTTGTGTTTTCGGGCAAGTGGGATTCTCTAGGGAGCGAGGGGCTGACCCGCTAGCGCTGGGTGTGTGTCCACCACAGGTTAGGAAGCATTCCACCTCCAGAGCTGCTCCATCCAGGACAGCGCCCAGCCCACAGAATCCACCAGCACCCACATGGTTGTAGGTACGTGTGTTGCCCCGCTGAAACCAGAGGGGTGACGGCAGCCGGTATCAGGGGCTCTGACCTTCCTGACCCAGCGCTGAACAAACCTCAGAGAAGAATCGTGACAGCGTTTGATTTCACTCCTTCTCACGGTACTTAACGTATGTGAGAATTTACTTTCCAAAAACATTTTGTGCCTTTTGGACTTGAAATCTGCCCGAGAGACACATCGTCTATGAGGTATTGTGCCCAAAATAGCTCAGTGGTTACTACTTCCTCATGTGACCGCGATGTATTTATTTCCGCAGCCTCCGTTATAAATTGCTTTTTTGGGTGTTTTTTCCCCTTTCTTCTGTACTGATGCCCATATTTTTTTCGGTAACGGCGAGGAGAAAATATCCTGTGTACGGATTGGAATCAGCAAATGAGATCACTGATGTCATCCAGCAGATGTAAGGAAGTTACGGGCTCTCCCCCAAGAACTGGGGCTGCCAAGCTGGAAGGAGGGCAACGAACGAGGAAATCATCGAGTGAGTGGGAAAGGAGACAGCAAATCTCGGCATGGCTACAAGAGAATGATCTGTTCCCATCAACTCGCAGTTTTTGATCTTGGAGGAAGGGCTTGTCGCCGAGTCGGGATGGGTTTTCAAATGCAAAGAAAGTGATGGAAGTGGAAAATGTTCTCTGGGGCTGGGAGTCTGCTGCTCACTGCGAGGCTGGGAATGGCTTGTTGTGGGGAAGGGATTCTTCTGGTTCCTCCTACTGGCAAGCAAACGGAGCGTTTCTCAACACTGTTTACTGCAAGTACAATTAAAACCCCAACTAAAAAGGTGTTAATCGTCCCTGTCCCACCAGTCCTGCAGGCTGAACGCACCCAGAACATCAGCAGCGCCAGAGACACTGTGGTCAGCAAAATGTGAGAGAGCTGTGGCTGGCCGGGAATGTCTCTGCTGCCTCCAGGCCCCTCGGGCCAGGTCCTGAAAGAACCACAGATGCCTTCAGCAGCACCCAGACAGACCTGCAGCCCCGCTGTGGCAGCCGGACCCTGCAGCACCCTGTCTCCAGCACTGCATTCTGTAATTAAGGTGGTGGTTTGCTGCTTTTTCTCTCACCCACAAATCCTCTGTCGCATTTACACATGGGGCAGTGGGTGGGCAGGAGTGGTGGGGACACCTCGTCGCCCAGGTGAGTCCACGGCCTGTGGAGGGGAAGTTCTGTGCAGGTTTGGAGCTGGGATGGTCAGGCTGGGACAGCATCTTCTGCCTCCAGCAGCTCATGTCAGCTGTGCCTTGCTTTGAAAAGGCAGGAAAAAACACCCCTGTTGAGCTTTCTGCCCCCTTACCACAAGATCTGGGTCCCTTTGGAAGGCAGTTGTAGTCACATATGGCCATAGTGCTCTGTCTGCTACTATGTCCCTGCTCAAAAAGTTCTCCTGCCTGATGGAAAGAGCACAATGTGTCCTCACCCAGTGTCCAGGGCCAGCAAACTGTCCTGTGGGCTTTTATGAGGGATCTGGGTACCCAGAGGAGCTGAAGAACTCTATTTCTCCTGGGACAAAGAGTCTGTTTTCATCTCTTTCAGGTTGTTCCTCTGTGGCTGTGTTTTGTGTGCCCCTCACTCTGCAGAGGGTCCTCACTTGCATGAGGCCTTGGAGATACTTGGAGAGTGTTCCCCACAACAGCCATCTCCTTCCACCCAGGCCTGGCTCCTGCTATGCTACCCGGTATGAGCGTTCCCCAGCTGTAATCCATGACCCAGATGATAGCAGAGAATCACAGAATCACAGGCTAGTTTGGGGTGAAGGGACTCTCAAGCTCACCCAGTCCAACCCCTGCAGGGAGCAGGGACATCTGCACCCAGAGCAGGGGGCTCAGAGCCCCAAGGGCCAACCTGACCTGGGATGCTGCCAGGGATGGGGCTGCTCCCACCTCTCGGGGAAACCTGGGCCAGGGTCTCACCACCGTCAGCACCAACAATCTCTCCCTTCTCTCTGCTCTCAATCTCCCTCTCCCAGCTGAACCCATCACCCCTTGTCCTGTCACACCAGCCCCTGCTGACCAGCCCCTCCCCAGCTCTCTGACAGCCCCTCGCAGCCTGGGCCAGGATCTCACCACCCTCAGCATCCAGACTAAAGTCCAACAGGGAGTGGCTGAGGAACCTGGGGGAGTTAAGCCTGGAGCAAAGGAGGCTCCGGGGA
>NW_010406405.1:51535-67719 GCF_000710305.1 Buceros rhinoceros silvestris | reverse complement strand
TGAGGAGTCGCGGGCGGGGGGCGAGGCGGGCTGAGGCGCTCTCTGCCCGGGGGCGGGTCCCCGAGGAGAGTGGCGCTAGGGCTAGGTCTTTCTCGTCGTACTCTTACCTCCCCCTGGCACTCTGTGAGGATCTGTCTCCCCTTGCCAGCGCTTCTTTTTGGAGAAAGCGGGGAGCGCGGGGTTCAGCTGGGTCGGCCTTGCCCGGGGCTGTGCGTCCCGCAGGCCCTTGCAGCTCTTTGGGGTGTTCCTGTCTGTCCGTGTGGTTTTGGGCACACCCGGGCTCCCTGGTCTCTCACATATAAGCACCTTATATTCCCTACAGGGTTGTTTCTTTACAGTAAGTCAGAAAACCCATGTAATGGTCGTATTACCAGGTTGTAAACCTGTAACAGGGTTGAAAGCTGCTTTGTCATAACTGTGGTTATGATAGGTGATGTTTTACAGACACTTGCTTTGAGTTGATGATGGGATTTGGCGATGATAGTGTTATTTAGATTTTGTTCATAATGCCTAACTGCTTTTTAGAGGACATCTTTTTGTTATTTAATGGTAGCACACAAGTGACAAATCACAGAACTACTTATTTGTAAATAAATAACAGAGCATGATTTTTTAAAAGTGATGATAATTTAAGTGTAATGATACTGGTGCTTAGTGCTTGGCTGGGGTTTTTTTGCTTGGAAACCGAAACTGGTTTAGAAGGGTGAATCTTTCATTATCAAGCATCTAAAACTGCCAGTCTGCTTCTTGTATAGAAACCCTGCCAATTTTCCATCCACCTTTTAGTCAGAGAATCCTGTACGTATGCTTTTTTCAGCCTACCTAGTGTCCTCCTCCAGTCTTGAGTTACACCTAGAGATGTGCATAGTGAGAAACGTAGCAAAGAATATAAGGTGCTTACAGAACATGAGTCTGGATAAAGAACTGTTGTCTGTTCCTCTGTTGTCCAAGAAAATATTTGTGTTAACTGTCATGATTGTATGAATACCCTTCTTTAAGGACTGTGATGGCAATTGCTGGAGAAGACTTTTGTGTTGTTGCCTCTGACACACGACTGAGTGAAGGTTATGCAATTCACTGCCGGGACAGTCCAAAATGCTACAAACTGTAAGTCCAGAATTGAAACGGATGAAAGATCTGTTGTAATGTAGAGTGTGTCACCTGTCTGGAATGATCTGTCACCTCCTTTAAGTGGAATTCTCAGAAAATAGTAACAAAATCGATTTTGGAGTCGTGGTGACTCTTGCTATAACGCAAGACGTGGTGTGATGTGAATACAGCCAGATTTCTTGTTGCGTGCTTTTGAAGTTAGTCGATAACAGAACACTCTTATCATAATGCCAGGTTTAAGGTAAGCTGGGTGATGGGTTGGGTTTGGTTTTTTTTTTTTCTTGGATAATCAGAAGAACTTTTGCCTTAACTGCAGCAAAATTTAATCCTGTGGCGATTGTTCTGCTTCATCAGGACACCTGGCGTTGCTGCCCAAATGCCTGCTGGTGCCAGTTGTACCGTGCCTCTCTAGTCAACCATCTGGCACTTCAAAGAGCTGTTTGTTTCAGGAGAGGTGAACCTGTTAGTAGTTCTGTTATTGAACATTTTATGCTCGTTTTATGCTTACCTTGACTCACCTAGATACCATCTACGTGGTTTATGAATATGTACTGTTTACATTCTTTTGACTGTGGCAGGTGCTAACATCGTAGCTGCCATCAGCTATCTAAGTTCTTTTTTTTTTTTAATTGGTGACACAAGATCATACAAACTCGTGTTTCTCCTGGCTAACTCCTTACTATATCTTTGACTCTCTGATACTGTCCAAGTGGAAATTACTGTGGTACAATCTGCATACTGTACACAGTAGCTTTGTGTAAGTCCTGTGACAGGCTGAGAGAAGATTTCAGTTTAAACTGTTTTTTGCATGAGTGCTTTGTGTTACTCTGTAGGTATGTATGAATGTTTGTAGCCTCTGGCCGATTTACTAGAATTTACGTTTTAAAGGTGTGTTCCTGTAGTTAGTGTTCATGAAACATTTTGGAACTGAGCAGAGGGCTAACCCTCTACAGTGTATCTGCAGCCAAATAACCTCTGTTGTGCTGACATAGAAAACCTCTGAGACCATAAATGTTACGTACCCACCGAGCAACCTTAACGGAGTCTTCTGGCCAGAGGGAGTAAAACTGGGCTGAGTGACAGGGTGTAGCAGGCTCCTCATCTCAGAACAGATCGTCTAGAAAGACTAAATGGTAATAACTAGAGTTAGGAATCCAGGAAGAAGTTAAGAATTAATTCTTGTTAGTCTTGCTGTGGAAGTCAGTGGATTGAAGAGAGACGTCTGCGTGGTCCTGCACTTAAGTCCTCTCCAAGATGTAGGTGGTGATTACCTTTTCTACACAATATACCTGTTACTACATTTTACACAATTGTTTCTGATAGGATTAGAGAAACTGAAAATACATTTAGTGTTTTCGTAATAATCTGCTGTGTAAGAAAGTGGTATAATTCATACTAAATCTAAAATCACAACAAAACCTTATGTTTTACAGAACAGAACGAACGGTGATTGCATGCAGTGGTTTCCATGGTGACTGCCTTACCCTGACTAAAATTATTGAAGCAAGATTAAAGGTAGCTAACTATCTCATTGTGTTTAGGAACTTGTATTTTTTGTATCACATTGAGACCAATAATAGGACGTGCTTTAAATATAATTCTTCCTGTTTTTTTTCAAGTGTTTGTACCATAATTGTATTGCTAGTGGAAGATCAGGCAGAGGAAATTGATGCTGTGTTCTCAGTAAGTGTAACATCACAAATTTAAACAATGGAAGAGCTGGAGAGGATAGTGTTAGTGAGGCAATGTCTGTTCTTTGCAAAACTTTGGAGACCTGTTAGTCTGTGGCTGGTGAGAAGGCTTGACTTTTGGACCAGTGTGTTGTTAGTAGTCTTGCTTAGCATGAGGTTCCTGTGCGTTGAGGTTACAGAAAATGTAGTTCTGATTGAGTGTAAAATTTGGTGTTTGACTTTCTTCTTGGACGTGCTGTTCACATGCAGATGTACAAGCATTCCAATAACAAGACCATGACTACTGGGGCTATTGCAGCAATGCTGTCTACAATTCTGTATTCTCGACGTTTCTTTCCTTATTATGTTTACAACATAATTGGAGGACTTGATGAAGAAGGTAAGACTTCACACAAAAAAGAAAAAAAGTGGGGCTAAATCTCTGTGGGTGAATAGATATCCTTCTGCTTCTCCAGAGTACTGATGGAATAACAAAGTTTGTGTTCTTGTTCCTAACACCTGTCTTTAGGCATTATGGTATTTACACAGGTCAAATTCATATTATGCGTCTGACTTGTTTCCTAGTTTCCACTGCTAACTTGATCTTGTATTTCTGAAGGTCTGAAAGTCTAAAAACTGTTACAATTATTTGATTGTAAGTGAAACTGTCTAGCATTGCTTACCTCTCATGTTTTACTCTAGACTGGAACATTTTATAACAGCCTTCCTGGATTTATTAATTGTGTCTTTAAAGGAGATGTTAGCAGTAAAATTGTGTATATTTTATTCAGGCGTGCGAGAGTGGTAGAGGTTATTTGATATAAGGATTTACTCAGAGACAGGTTTCTACAAAGATATTTTTAAATATTAACTGACCTCTACTGAAAATTATGACTTATGTGGAAGCTGTAGTTTATTGGACAGCTATTCCAGGACTTACTGGGCTCTTGTCCAGTGATTTGGTTGAGTTGCTAAAATACTGTTTTCTCTGACCTTGAGCAGGAGCTCAGAGGTGGTCTTGTTTGGACAATTTCAGCTGTGCCTCACAGTTTTTTGTTACCTTTAAGTTATGCTGCTTCCCCCAACTTGCTAAGACATGTCTGGTATGTGGAGTCTGGAAAGGGATTAGTCTGCCCTGCCTGGTGGTAAATCTCAAATTATGAGGGTGCTGCAGCAATTGATAAAAATCAGAGTTCAGGTTTGCGTGCATGGGCGCAATTTGGATCGATCAAGATTAATTTGTTTTGGTTTAGCATTGCTTTCTGGATCTCTGATAGCTTTCTTGGGGCTGTTAATCTACCTGTGCTGTGCTGCCAAGTGCACTGGCCAGTTCATGCAGTCGGGTGCAGCCTCTCTGAACAGAGAGGCTGAGCTTGGCCAGATGCTGTATTTTGGCTAGCATGTCCTTATTGAACCGTGATGCTTCAGAGCTACAACACGTCTGCACCTCTAATGTCGGTGGAGGCTAATAAGCTGTGCACAACCTGGCCTGAGTCCAGAGAGAAGTGTGTAAGAGATGGGAGGAAGGTGGTGCAGAGGGATCCGGGCACGCTCTCTGGAGGTGGTTCAAGAACGATGGCTGAACTGCCTCGTTGTGCTAGCTTTAGAACCAGCAAAGCTCTTGGTTTAACATCTGTTAGAGCATGGTTATAGCTTAAATAGTGAAAATAACCTCGCATGTAGTACCGAGCTACAACCACACTGAGCCTACTGTACAAAGCGCTGTCTGAACGAACTGCAGTATTATTTGGTAAAAGTTTGCTGCGATCTGCGGTACTCCAGACACTGCTTATGGAGAGAGCTAGTTTGTGTGTAAATCCTTATTGGTATTGAGAATCTTTCTGGATCGTAATTGCATGCTTTTCTTTTTTTCAGGGAAGGGAGCAGTGTATAGCTTTGATCCCGTGGGCTCATACCAGAGAGATTCTTTCAAAGCAGCTGGATCAGCAAGTGCCATGCTGCAGCCCTTGCTTGATAACCAGGTGAAATTGTTATATCTTTTTTTTCTTTTCTTTTTCCCTTTTATTATCTCAGTAAACATTTGCGATATTAAAATTAATTTAGCTTTACCTCTAGAGAATATTACTTTTGAGAGAAGTTTTAATTGTACTACAGGTAGAATTGTTAATCCATACATTTATAAATCGTGTGGCTTTACCTTCTTGGGAGAAATCAAAGTTTTGCTTTAGAATTTGTTCAGGTTTTTAATGTGCTACAAACTGGGCTTCCTGTTTAAAATACAGGTAAATGTTTTAATTGAGGAATTATGTTTCCTGTAGAAGCTGTCTGGGTTTTTTTTCTGTTGTGTTGGTTTTTTTTTTTCCCTAGCCAGTAACATAAATATGCCTGTTACTTAGCATGAAATAAAACTAAAGAAGATAGGTATATAAGGTAGGTGTATATAATACATTTAATCACTTAACATACACTTGTACTTTAAGACTTTTAAACAAATCAGACACTATTTTCTAAGAGTGTTCTTACATTAAACTGTGGGAAACTTAGTCAATTAAACTTGTCGAAAAATATTTGAAGAATATTTTCATAATTAATTGAGGCTGTTAATTGTTGAATGAGAGAAATACCAAAGCATCTTTCACTCATTTTATTCTCTGATATTGGTGTTGGTATTTAGTCAATTGAATCTGATGTCAACACAACTTTTGTGCTTAAAAAAGCAATAAGCACTCTTAGTTCTTACCAGCTGAGAAAGGAATAGGATCCTTCCCTTTTTAAATTTTTATTTAAACAACTCCAGGTTCTCAGCTTTAAGTTAGTTCTGAACTTTAACTGAAGAAAATAAAGTATCTTTGTCATGAGTTGCTTTTTATTACTTATGAGTCTGAGGCAAAGTAAGTGACCCACTTTCTCCTGGTCTGATGCTTAAGTGATAAACTGAAGTTTATCAGCTAAAGTACACAATTTAAGAGGACCAGTTATGCTTCAATATAGACTGGTGTTTTTGAATTCTAGTTATGTGGAGGAATATTTGCTTTTAAGAAATGTTCCTAACTACAAATGACTAGGAAAAGGCTTGTGTGCAGTCCTGATACTGCTAACCTAGTGAGAAGTTTCTGAAGAATTAGATCAGTTCATACTGGAATGTTCACTGTGGTCTTTTATGAGCTGAATGAGTGGGAGGAGCTATGCTGGTTGTACACTAGATCTGCTACTTACTTTTGTCAGTCTCGGCATAGGCAAAGTTCTGATCGTGCAGCTATGGAGCATATGTGCAGAGGAATACATTTTCCAGCCTAGGGTTTCTGAAACAGACCAACCATATTTTTTTAAGTTGTCTAAATCTGCTCATCTAGTGCAGAGGCTGAAACAGTTTCCATGCCAGATGGATTGTACTTCCTTTAAAATGCATTTTCATCTTCTCTTAGATTGGCTTCAAGAACATGGAGAATGTGGAACATGTACCTCTGACCCTGGAAAAGGCTTTGCAGCTGGTTAAAGATGTCTTTATTTCTGCTGCTGAGAGAGATGTGTACACGGGAGATGCTCTTAAGATTTGCATTGTCACAAAAGATGGAATTAAAGAAGAAACTGTCCAATTACGAAAAGACTAATTCAGTTCACTTATAAACACGTAATGTATGATGTACAATTTACCTGTATTTTGAAGACATTTGTCGTATTAAATTTTTCCAGAAGTTCAACCACTGTAATGCTGGGTATTTTCTGTCTTTGTTAGAAGTGGTAGTGTTTCGTGGTAAGGTTTCATGGTAGCAGTTCATGGTAAGGAAGCAACTAAGAGTTACAAGTCAGTTTTGTTCATCTCATCAATCTATTGATTGATCTAATTCCAATGTTAGTTTAATACCCTTCTCACAATCCCTTGTGCAATGATATGGGGGAGTTTAAACTTACTAAAGTTTAGGTTCACCGACTTTTCTGATAATGCTTTCTGTTCAGCCGTGGTTTAGTGAGAAAACCGTTTGTTCTACCTTCTGTGCACTTCATAGGTTGCTTTTCCTATCTTCTCCTTTATCTCTCTGACATGCTATCTGGACATTTGATCTCTCTGTGTTTATATACAGAGACTATAAATATGAGTCACCTGAAACCAGTTTCAGTGAGTGAGAGGGAAGGATGTTAAATGGAATCTTTCAGAGTTTAGTCTTGGACTCCACATCTAGGCTCACCTCTTCCCTTTCAGTTAATGGTCAGAATCTGAAGCTCTGTCCTTTTCTGCCTACTGATAGAAAATAACTTAGTATGGAGATTCCTGAATGCCTTTTTATGTCTGGGTGTTTGGGTTTTTTTTTTAGCCCTACTACTGCTTTTGATTCTTGGGAAATTGCATCAGGTGTGTACAGTTTTTCTGATACGCTGTATTACACTCCTAGAAATGGGCTTGTGTGCTAGGGACCTTTAGAAAAGCAGAGCTGCATCATCAAGGGCAAAATAATCTCTTGCCCAGGAACCCTTTCACAGTCTATAGCTATTCTGGAAAAGGACATATATCTCATTGCTTGAGGTGGCATACTTGGTTTTTAAAAGAACAGTTTTGCTGATGCGTTTGACCGTACAGTACTGGAGGTGGCTGACTGTCTTCTGTGCAGTATTTCAGGTGCTGTGCATTTCTCCTAAGTCTGGCTAGTCTTTGCCAGCCATGGTAGTCTCAGGCTTTCTGAACAGTGTAAATAGTGCGTAGCATTTTGAATCTCAGTAGTCAAACAGTGCATTTGAAATGACTCTGGCTACGATTAGGAAATCCAGTGAGAGGGAACTTGGAACAGCAGCTGTTTCCCAGAGTGCTCATGGAAACACTTGACCGCTGGGTGCCACTGTTGGGCAGAGGAAGGAGGGAACACCTCATCCCTGGGGAGTTGGGCCTTCTCAGTCTGAGTAACACTGAGACTGAAGTAACTTGGTCACATGAATCAAAACTTCCAGATGTGTTCAGGTAACTTAATGGGCTGTTTAATGTTATTTGCAGAAGCCATCTTAAAGGGACAAGGTTTGTTGTATAAATGTCTGTGTAGTTATATGCTCCTTCATGGAGCAAACTGCACATGGTAAAGCTTGTGTCTAATATTTGAAGTACATATCAGCAATACCAAATAAATACATGCTCTGATACTCCTATAAATTTCAGTTAAGGCACTTTAAGCTTGGCTATCTTTGATACCAGGTTAAGTGTTGACTTGCTCAAGTGTTTCATGGTTGTGTGAAGTCTAGTGAAACTAAATAGTACTTAAGTTGCAAAGAAAGGCAGCTGAGGGTAACAAGTTGACGTGCCTGCTTTTGGGACAGGCCGGTTTGCATTATGCAAGATCTAAATACTGAAGGGAAGGGCAACAGAACAAGGGGAACTATCTAATTTGTACCTGAATGAATGTTCTTACAGGATGACAAATGTGTAGGAGAGTTGCGGGGATTAAATTTAAAAGTTTTTTGAAAAATTTAGGTGCTTTTTTATTTAAGGGTAAATTTTACATCCAAAATAAATGCATGTCCAACAGATTTTAGGAATTACTTGATTTAGTTTGAGATGTCTAGGCTTGTCTCTGTACGTTGTTTTAGGAGAAATACAAGATGATTAGAGTGTTCAGGTTTTACATGCAATCTCTGAGGAGCTACAACAGCAGGTACTGGGAATGCAGGTTTTTCTGCCAGTGTGCATCAGTGCTGTCCTGTTGGAGCACTTGAGCAGATGAGCTGGCTGTTTTGTATCTTTTACAGTGTTCCATTTCCCTGCAGAGTACATCTGGCTGAAGAGCCAACAGGGTTGGTTTAAGCATTTTGCAGGCCCATTGGACTGAAAATACCAAATATCTTTTAGAGGAGAAGGTAGAACTGTGTTCACTCTCTCTCTGTGCGGGTTTGTACCAATGGTGTGGGGAGGTTTGTTTCCCAGTTGTTTTATAACTTCCTGGCTATGCCCTGCCCTGACGTCACTACCGCTTATGCTCAAACTTGGGAGGAGTTGCAAGAGTGACAGAAGTCACAGGAAGTGACAGAAAGAGTACAAAAACGTTCATGGGCTGCTCAGCTAGAAGTTGCTTGTGCATTAGTATTAAAACACATTGGAAAATTACAGGGGTCAGGTGTGTTAAAAGGCACCAAGAGGTTTGGGGTTTTTATCCACCAAGTTATTTAGCCTTGTTTGTGAAGATCGTCATTATAGGGCTGGAGGGTAGGAATGCCCAGACTGTCTCCACCTGTCCTTAGTTCTGTGCCTGCGCTTCCTAGATACAAATTAGCTCGGTAGTCATCTCGCACCATGTATACAATGTGGATTAATAGTTATGAAGCAGTTGGAGCACTCTCTGGTTACAGAACTGTCCAGGGAGGTAGGCTAAAGAGGTACGGCTAGGCAAAATGAATGCAGCAGTACCACCGAGGGCTGCTAGAAGCAGAGGTCTGGTTTGGAAGATCTACTTGGCCAGGGATTAGATGTCTTTAGCACAATTTTATGTAAGGAAGGAGGGAAAGGGAACATGTTTAAGAAAAAGCTTTGCAAGATAAACACATCTTGAGAATGTTTTTTTTAATATTTTCTGAGAGCTGTACTGCAGGATTTGACTAATCTTGGAGTGAGCACTTCTAACCAGCTTGTTCAAGAACTTGCAAGTGACAGGGAGTCTAAGAGTAGTGCACAGTAGCAGCAACTGCTAGTTCAACTTCATCTGTAGCAATACTAAGGGCCACCGTAAGATGGCAATAGTTGGTTGCTATCACAGGCTTCAAAACAGTTACACACGGTGCGGGTAAAAATATTCACACATACCTTACCGGTTTCTCTCTACAATGTGCTTTGCGGTACTGTTTACGGAGGAGATGGGAGGTTTTATTTTCATCTCAGCCAAATGGCAGCATGCTGTTGCTTATATAAGGGACTGTACAAGGTCAGAATTGGCCTTATAAACTAGGTTTGTAATGAAGTAGACCTTGCTTTATTTTTGCAGGTGTTTGCAGCAATATTGCTTACGCATCGAATCCATTTTGAGTACAGGGGAAGGGACTTGTTCCTATGGAAAGCTGAAGTGCTTGATAGAACATAAATACTGCATATATGCTTCTGAAAGTTTAGTATGTGATATCGTTTGCTGTATCAGTCAGGGGCAAGTTTAACTAAAACCAAGACTTTCTAAAGGCTGAATCATAAAGTGTCTTATAAACCAAATACTGAGCCTTCTCACTCTAGGATGATGTTTTTCCTTTTATAGAGACATATGCCTCAGCACGATGCAAGTCAGGAGCAGGCTGCTTCTGTTTCATTGGCATTTCCTAGAGAAAACCATTTAAATGGAAATTAAAAAACGCTATTTGAAGTATAGCATTTTGAAGCGATCCTACTGCAACTTATTCCTTTACATTATTTATTTACTTATGGAACAAAATTGTCATTTCCCACACTTGAAAGACTTTTTTTTGATATTCCAGAATCATCCATTCTGGAAAGCAAGAGAAAGCTGCCTTGGTGAGTGGCCTCGATTTAGTGATTCAGGATTTTACAAACCTGAGCATGAGGAGAAGTGGCAGGAGTGAGCGGGGAATGATTAAAGCAGTATGCATGTGAATCTGGGCAAAATAAAGCAGTCTTGGTTTTCTCCAGCCTAGCAGAGATAGCGTTAGGAGCATAAAGTAATTGCTGCCTGGAGTCAGGAACCAACTTTGAGTATAAGGGATTTGGAAACGACAGCTTTTAAATTCCTCTTTCTTTCAGCCATTGCTTTTGTTTAGTGTGAATGTCCTTTGCTTTTAGGCCGTTTGGGGCAGTCGTAAACCAGACAATATGGCACATGGGCCTGAAGTTGACTGCGATTTGTCTCCGGATCTGCCTTCTCAAGCCAAATTCCTTTTGAGAAGGGGTTTTGTCTGTGTGAGTTCAACAGAGTGAGATCAGCCCTATATTCTTTCAACTTTAATGTGTAGTAGTTTAATTGTATGAACCATTTTATGCGCACTTCCTTTTCTAAGCAATTTCAACAAAGATTTCATAATTGCAAAAACATGGTTTAGTAGAAAAACAAACAAAAAATCCTTAGTATCTTTCCTGTTAGGCTGTTCTTGGCCCTTTTCCTAACAGTTGCTGGCAAAGTTCAACTTCACTGTTCATTTCAGAGGCTCGAGTGGGGGTAGGGATGGATTTCACTGTAGCCTGCAATAATTAATATTTTTTGGCACAGGACACACGTTAAAGGGATACTGGCAAGAGAGTAGTCACGGTACCAAAAATTCAACAAGTCCTTCACACTTCAGACCAAAGAGCCATAACGGTGAACCACAAAAAACAGGATCCTCATTTTTCCTGAGGACGAGGAACAAGATGTGGAAGATCGCAACTTGTTCCGCAGTGTTATAGTAGATCCTGCATGGATGGGGTAAAGTGCTTTTGGCTTACCAGAGAACTGACTGCTCTGAAATTTAGATATTTCTGTTGCATAGCTTTCTCCAGCTACACAAGTCTGGTGATCTCCTTGGTAGTTCTACAAGAAGCCACTGATGTGTCGATGCACCTAGGTGCCTGCCCAGGTGTGGGTACATGACATCTGCAGTGCCTGGCCCACTGAGGCAACTTAGCCGAACAGGATTACAGCCCCTCTGTACTAATGCTCTGTTTAACCAGCTTTTGAGAAAATCAGCTGTGATCAGCATGGCAGTCAGGCCTGGTGGATGATCAAGTTCTTTATTTGCTATATTTCAACACTATGCTCTCATACTGGAGACCCTAGGTGGTTCCTCAGTGCCTCCACAACCAACCTGGTCTGCTGAGCGAGCTGTATCCAGCTCTGCGAGGTCAGAGTTGCTGCTGCCTACCACGAGCACGTCCTCAAATGTCTCTGCAGAAAACATACTTCTGTTTGTAGCTTGCTTACACAGCCTTTGCAAAGAACCTCATGCACTGAGATACCAGGAAGTTAATGGGCCTGATGGGGGTGGGGGGGTTGGGAAAACAGAAGGGGGAGACTTTTTCTCAGGTTTTATATAAGCAAATGTTTTGGAGAAAGCTACATTCCAGTGTCACTGCCTTATGCTTCAGCTGAACTTTTCTTGACATGTACCCTTGAATGCAGAACAGTGAACACAATCTCTGTTAAGTCCCATGGCAAACAAACATTTTGGTGCGGCTGGTATTTGTTTGCTAGTTGCAGACAAGTCGATCTCATTAGAACTGCATTTACAACTTTTGCCAAGCATTTTGAAACTAGTTGACACGTGCAACAGCTGCCTGAGCCGGAATGGCATTCCATTCCCTGCCTCCATCTTATTAACGCAGGGGATGGCTTGATTAATGGTAATTAGATGGGATTTTTAAAAATGAAAGATAATTTGTCTTTGGAAAAGCCATGCAGTGTGTTTTCATTCTCTGATTTAAAAGAAGCCACAAAGTCTGGGGTTTTACAGCTTTTCAGGGAAGCCAAGAGAAGTGCTTATCGTGAGCTAACCCACAAGATTTGAAGTAAAAACATTTTAAAGGGGGATGCAGAGTGTTTTCAGCTGGTACTTAGTGGGCTTTTACATTAAACTGCTCTTTGAAAACCACAGCCAAGCAAGATTTCAGTGGTGATGCTTTGATTTTTCACATACAACTCCAACACGGGGATCACAGTGAGAGACAGGAAATGAAAACCTTGCTGTCCACACCCTATGGCACATTAAGTGATGCTGAACAGAATTCACGCACGCTCATGTGAAGACCTGTGTGACGCGTGGCTCGGTTTTGGCTACATCTTAGACTAGTGTAGAACAGTTTATCTGCACAGCTTAACTCTCTGAAGACATCACCAGTGTCTCCTGGCTAGCTGTCCTGTTTCAGCCAGAGCACACACTTGGTCGCAGCCAAAAGCATTTCTGCATGAACGTGAGGACCTGTTTTCCACCATGTTTCTCCAGGCCCTCAAGGCAGAGCTGTTGAGCTTACAGCCTGGAGTAGACAGGCTCTTCATTCAGTGCAGACTATTGCATCTAAACCATCAAATGTATTTGGTTTGGCTTTTACAGCATTTAAAGTCAGAGGCTGTGGTGCCCCTCCCCTCTATTAAGATGTTAGTCTGTCAAAAGGACAATCTCTTATCAAATTCAGCTACGATGCTCTTCTCTGAGTAGCTGGGGAGTCACAGTGGCCAAAGCAGTGTATATGTAGAAACCCCTAGAGGTTTCTGGCAGTTTAGTTTAAGCATTGTGCTGGCAGGGAAGTTGTGTTCATTTTCACTCTCTGCACAAACCTGGAGCTCTTGAGCTCAGATTTGTGCTCCCAGATAAACTATGGTGCTAGGAGTCGTCATTGCAGTTAAAATAAAAAAAGGACAGTGAATCAGAAATAAGTGAGGTCCTTTTGCCTAGTTGGCTCAGATTAAAACAAAATTAAAAAAAGAAAATAGACTTCTCATGCACTTTCAGTTCATTAACTAATATTTTCACCTCCACTGGTAGAGAGTTTTTCATAAACTGTTTCCATTCAAAGTGAAAATGCTTTTTGGAGCTACTCCAAGAGTTAGTTTTCTATTAGAAACTACACAACTCTGCCCTTTTCCTGCACCATTTCCCCCTCACACTTCTGCTAAGAAGAAGAACATTGCGGCCAAGCTATCCAACCAAGACTGGTGGATGGTCCTCCAGTGTCCAGTCTGGGTCCCAGAAGTAGCCTTGGCTCTGAACTGGCTCAAAACCACCTATTTGTTGATTTTAACCGAATTGCTCCAGTTAGTCTCACTACAGAGAAGGACGTGATCTGATACATTGAAGCTTCTTTGTAGAAGCTGTGGAATGAATTAACGAGAGATGCAGAGAGTTTCCACTGTCGTTTGCATCCACGTCCCAACCCAGTGCAGATGTTTCGTCAGCTGCCGTGGCTCTAGCCACAGTGCTGGACTGCAGGACTGCTGCCTTGACAGTGCTGTTCGTAGGCTTCCATGAGACGAGCCAGTTAGGTGGCTTGACAGACCATTGCAACAGTGATGCCACCGCACTCAAACCCCATGGCAGAAGCAGCAGAATTTCAAAGAACTGCTTTCGTAGGAAACACAGAATAGCTCGCACACAGCCCTGGAAACAGCAACATCGCGCACAGGCTGTGTGGAGCAAGGGGAAGGGCTGTGAGAGCAAAGGCAGAAACCAGACAAGTGAAAGGAATTGATCTAAATACCGATGATCCCTTTCTAATACTCAGCATGGGTGCAGCTCGGGTTTCAGTTACCATCTATGGACTGTAACTGCTTTACATAACTCCCACCATATTGGTCTAACAGTGTCTACAGAAAGTTATAACATGGACTTTGCAAAAATACTGACATACAAAATCAGCTGTGCAAAGCGGTGCATCGTGTTGTCCTGTGGAGACTGACTGATGCACCAGGCTACATTCAAATGTTCCTTCCGCACCCACAAGGCATTTCCTACCGGAAAGCCAGGGGAAGTTTTTTTATCAACCCACCACGAGACTTCAGAGGATTATTGGATCGGATTTTGGAATTTTCTCTCCTCTTCATCCTCCAGTGGGGAATCATTCATATGTCACCTGCTGTCTCTCCTGGTTCAAACTAGAAGGTTGGCATGCTCACAGCTTGCTACAGGCAAGCTCTGTACCTGCTTAGCCCTAAACCAGTTGTTTTTAGAAGGTTGAGCTCAACACCTTAAATGTCACCAAGCCACAAGCCAGCTAATGGAGTGTTTGGGTGACACTCCCAGGACAAAATTCCCTTCGCAGAGTGTACATCGAGTGATTCTTGGCAGTTACAGTCCTCTCCTGTTGACCAGAAGAGAGGCCAAACAGAAGGGCCAGCAGGCTTGGCAAGGCCCCACTTGTCAAACCAGAGAGCATTTTACAAAGCTCTTCTCCTTTCCAAGTGAGCCCCTTTTCCTCATCTTTACCTGTGTGTCAAGGAGGATCTGAGACAGAGTAGTGAAAGTTGGTGGCTACTGAATACTGCTGTGGCTTGCCAATGTTACTTTCCCTAAATTAAAGACCCATACTGCTTGAACTGTGTGACACGTACATCAGAGAAGGAAATCTCAAGACCTGAGCTGATGGTGAGAGGAGCATTTCTTTGTCTTACCACGAAAGTGAAGGACACACCTACAGTACTGCCCTAGTACAGAGAGAGATGCAGGCAGCAGGGGCTCATGTGGCTGTGCGGAACATCTGCTCTGCCCTACAGATGCTGCCCAAGTCTCTCTTCCCAGCCTACTGTTAGTCATTATTCAAAGAGGTATTCCACAGAGACACGTCCTTTGCCGTCAGCTCTGACTGAGCCCCATCTCGGTAAGCTGTCAGCGGGAAGCATCCACTGAGGACTGGGAGGCACCGTACGGTGGTTTCAGTTTCAGATTAACACAGCTGGAGCTGCAGTGCAGGCCATCACAGGCTGCAAACTCCCTTCCTGCTTTTCATGTTAGTATAAATCACTTGACACCACGTGAAGCAACGCTGCCAGCTCTGACAGCCTCTTGGGAAGATCCATCAGACTACAACATGTCAGTGGGAGTTTTGCCTTAACAAGTCCAAACCGAGCTACCCCAACCCTTGCAAGCAAAGAGCAACACCTCAGGGGGAGAACAGATGAACTCTGTAGCCCTACAAACACATCCATACTGGTTTCTGCAGTGTAAAATATCCTGTCAAGCAACAGGTCATGAACACGTAGCTAGCTAGTTTTCAATAAACTGGTGCTCATCTACTGTGGTATGAAATGACAACCTAGTGCCTAGTCGCACTGGCAAAATCAAAGGATGTCCCACGCGTAGCCACTGTGCAGTCATAGCTCTGGAGGCTCTGACGTGCATAGTGGTACGTGATACGCTTTAGGGAGAGGGGAGATAAGGCAGGGCAATGTGGTACAGAGCAGAAAAGCTGCACTACAGGCAGTGAGCTCACTGTAGGTGCAAAACATGCAATGGGTTGACAGGGTGGGATATATGCACCCTGGAGCTGCGCTTACAGCTCTTATCACAGCCCCGGAAGAAGGGGTGCACCCTGAGAGCGCATCTGCTCCACACCAGACACCAGTGGAGAGCTGCCATCACAGGGATGTGGTGGGCGGCACACGCACCAACTGCTTTCTAGGGGCATATGGCAGGGAGACAGCTGAGTGCAGTGACGCACTCGTTTTCCACACTCCATCTAGAGCACTACATACAGCCAGTGGCAGGTCAGACCTCTGCAGACATATGTCAGAGGTTAAATAAAAGGCAAACTGCCGTCCACAGCAAAGAGAGCCGACAGCTGTATGCCAAAATGTGGACGCAGGTGGGCAGGGTGCCTCCCTCACAGAGCACCCCAACACCTTTCTACTGGCAGGGTCTTCATGCCACTACTCAGGAGGCAGAAAATCAAGCCAAAAAAGCAACCAAAAAAGCAAGATAGAAGAAAAGCATTGCAAGTGGCTGACAAGGCGTTAATTGCAAGATTAAAGTCTCAAATGCAGTGGCTAAGTGGTTCGAATAGCCCGC
>NW_010406405.1:26779-51432 GCF_000710305.1 Buceros rhinoceros silvestris | reverse complement strand
TTAAAGTCTCAAATGCAGTGGCTACGTGGTTAGACTAGCCAGAGAAACTTGGAGCAGCGGGCAGCAGTGCCGGGGAGGAGAAGGGTAACTGCAATAGCAAGTACTGCAGCTTATGAGGCTTTCCCTGGCGACAGCTTTGATCCCATATCCAGTGATGGATCCCATATCAGTGATGGAGTTACGAACCTGCGATAACGGACAGTCACAGCGCGAGGCTCTGAGGCCTTTCTGCCTGCAGCCTCTTCCTTCCTATTTCCTCAGGAACCTGCCCGATACCTTGTCATGACATGTCAAAACACAGCATCGTGGCTCGGTGCTTGATGCAGATCTCCCCTCTGCCCCCCACCACTGCCTGAATTTGTCACCACAGCTCAGGAGGGAGCAAGGCTGGCTCTGCTCCTTCGTCGTCCTTCTCACAATAGAGGATCGCCCTATTTGTGTGCAAAGGAGAGGGGCTGCCACCCCGGGCCACAGCCCTCGCATCTGTAAGGGCTGGAGACAAGCCGCACAGATAGGCAGAAATCAATAAGCTGGCGGATCAGAGGGCCTGGCGGAGGAGCCGCTCTGTGCACACGCACAGGGGCTGAACATCTGTCAGGCAAACAAAAAGCAACCCAAGCGGAACAAAAGAGAGGATTATTTTCACTCAAGTTCTTCTTCAGTCTCAGCAGGCAACGTTCAAGCCGTCCTCGTATTCAGACACTGAGGCCTTATGGAGTACGGGCTGTCCGGGAAATGCCAAACGCTGTTACCAGAAGACAAAAGAGGAGGGAGAAGAAAAAAAAAAACAACAAGTAGATATGGAAAATTCAGACTGTCTCGTTGAGTGCGATGGAGCAGGGGGAAGGTGGAGGGGCGCCGATAAGGGGGTGGAGGGCCGGGAGGGGAGGAGGACAGCGTGACAACGTGAGGAAAAAGTTGACAGCAAATCTTCA
This sequence comes from Buceros rhinoceros silvestris, assembly GCF_000710305.1. Taxonomy (NCBI): domain Eukaryota; kingdom Metazoa; phylum Chordata; class Aves; order Bucerotiformes; family Bucerotidae; genus Buceros; species Buceros rhinoceros. The sequence goes on along the minus strand of NW_010406405.1, from coordinate 50,497 downwards.
CAGCAGCGCTTGAAAACAAAGCTGATCATATCAGACATGCCACAGAAGCACAGAATAGTGGCGCAGAGCTACGGATTCACAAGTGCCACGGCTTTCCTCTGGTGGAGGGGCAGAGTGGCAGCAGACCTTCCTCCGCACTTGCAGGCAAACACGGGAGAGTCGGCAGAGCTGGCCCCGCGCCCCGGCGCTGTCCTCACCTGGAGGACACCCAGCTTTGCTCACAAGTCCCCGGCACTCCTGGTGGAGAAAAGGGTTTAGGATAAGCTCAGAAACAAGCTGCCATGCCTCTCCCTTGTGCTTGCTGTTAGACGTGGACATGATTACTTTGCACTCGGTTTCCGAGCACAGCTGTCTCTTCTAATCAGCACGTCATATACTTGCTGGAAATGGGTACAGAAAAGTGAATTTGTGATGAAACAGATTAAGTAAAATCAAATTTAGGCTTAAAATATCAGAAACCTTCTTCCTTACTGAAAGAGGAGACTTTCGTCCTCCATTTCACAGTTGAGAGCTCCCTGTATTTTTGCATTCCCGTGTTACTGCTCTATGCCCTTACACCGCTGTTGGCTTGTGCATTTTCAAACTTAAGTTTTATCAGGGAAAAATAAAACCTCTGTGTTTTGGGTTTTCTTCAACAGTTTCACAGTATATAAGCTGCCTTCAATTCTGAAAGCAGGAGCTGTTCTGGATAAAGGTGAACCTGCTTAGTTAGAAGATTCGCTCTCTGACCTTGCAGCTCTGTGCCCATGGATGCACCCACCTATCAAACACTAACCCACAGCATCCCACAAAATAGGTACAAGTCTCAGCCTTGAGAGTGACTTGCCATAGAAGACATGGGGTCTTAATGGCATTTTAGGGAGTATCACACAGGTATTTTGAGTCAGCTTCATCTTATTACATTGTGTTTGGGGTAGGGGAGGGATGAGAACTGGAAGAGGTTTTGACTTAGGGAAAAGAGACACCTGTGTTTAAAAAAAATTCCTAAGTACTGACTGAAGAAAACCCGCAAAAAACCAAAACCCAAACCACATATTCAGCTTCTGCCTTATTTCAGAAGCTCCTCAATTTCCTTTACCTAATGTACAGCACCAGACATAACTGGATCAGCTGCCTCAGTGAGAGCTCCAGAATGACCCTTAAAAAAAGTAAGCCCCATTTATTGTTTTGCTTGAGAGAGTGGAGAGAGAAGGTCTGCCTTCCTCATCCCTGGGTAGGGTCTGGGCTCTCAGTCCTAGCTGGCCACAGGCAGCTTCCTGGACCTCTTGAACTCAGCCTCTACATGTCAGGGGAGGAGTAAGTAAGGCTTTGAAGGACTTATGCCACCTGTGTCTTTTGTTCGCACATACCACCCACCCGAGAGAAACTAAAGGCAGCAGACAAGGGGCTCTGTGAACAGCCAGGGATGGGCACAGCCTGGTGCCAGCAGTGTGTCCCTCTGTCACTGACAAACAAGGGCACCTGCCATAGACACAACACCTCTTTCTCATAGGAGCTTTGCTCAGGTGATCCATGAGCATTTCAAAGCTCACAAGTAGGACAGTAACTTCCACCAGCCACTGCAGACCCAGGTACTTTCACCACACACACTCCTGGAGGCTCCCCAGCATTTGTGAGCATGACAGAGGTTGAAGCAGCAACAGACATGGCCTGCATGCCACGCTGCAGGTCTGCACACAGAGAGTATGACCAGCATCCTGCACACGTCCTACACAGAACGTGCACACATACCCAGATGGTCTCTCCAAGTACTGAAAGGGGTCACAATGCCAGAAAGGGCAAACTCCCTTCCTGAAACAAAGAAACTCAACACCCTTTGGTGTCTCCTTATTCAAGCATCACCGGTCCTGAGTTGTCATCTCTTCTGCAGGGCCACAGGGAGTCTAGCTCAGCTCTCCCCAAGAAGAGACCCAAACCCAGGAGGAGAACCTGCTTCCCACCACTGTTCTTGACCCACCTGCGCTCTTGTTGACTTTCCTTGGTCAGCAATTTCTCAGCTCACCTGCAGCCTTTCCTGGATGTCTCTGCTCCACCTGGGCTGCAGTGTTTTTTAAGAAGTACTTTGAACTGACTGCTGGGTCATGTCTCAGGAATTTCAGGTGTCCCCTATTTACTTTTTGCAAGTCGTTCTCATACAGACGATCAACAGCAAATCAATAGCTTCTTATCTCATGGTTAGGATACTACTAATATTTGTTGATAGTCAACGTTTTTCATTAAAGCCAAGCACTTGGGTTTCTTTTGCTCTTTCTGGTTGTTTTTTTTTTGCAACCCTTGAACCACATGCAAGTACTATCCTAAGCCATACAAGCAGGTACTTCCATAGAGCTGGGCTTTAGGGGGAGGGTGTAAAACAAGGAGTTCGATGTTGTGCTGATATCTATAAAAAGATAATTCAAAGCTGGCCATTTAAAGGAGAGAAAACTGTTTCATATGAGGAACAGTATCCTCATAAATAGTTTTATAACAAGGGAACAGCATACTACATAGTGCAATAAAACAGGGAAGAGTTTGTCCTTTATTTCCTACCACAGACACATGCTCTTGATTCTGTCTGCACAACAGCTCCTCCAGGAGCTGGGTAGGGGCCAAAGGAAAAGACAAGAAAGGAAGATAGTAAAAGTAATGGATATATGTATATCTTTTGTGTGATGTTTTGCAGCTTTACCTTTGGAAACTAAGCATGTTTGATGTGTTTATTTTGCTCTCATCTACCAGCAATTAAAGAGAAGACACCTCATTAGTAGGATCCTTTTATTGGGGGGGGGAGGGGGGGAGGGAATGTTTTTTTGTCAATCTGGCTGTGAGAGGCTCTTGGATTAGGAGTCTTTGGGGGAGTCTTTTTGAGGAGACTTTTTTGCACATTAAGTCTGACATGTCTGGTTCCTTAAAAAAAACAGGCTTGGGATTTGGTTTGATGCCTGTGAAGTGGCTCCACAGGCAAAGGATGGATCTGGAAGATGCAAGCCAGGAACAGGGAGCCTGGCCAGCAGAAGGCACTGGCCACCTGGGGTTAGAGGCTGGCAGAGATGTACTCTGAGAGCAAACTTGACCTGTCAGTTTGATGGTCCCTGTTTCCTTTAGAGCCACGGAGCACCCCGGTGTTTCCTGCAGCCTGTTGCACTGCTTCTCAAAGTGCTTTTGACTGAAGCATTAGCGACAATGCCAATGTGCGAGGTCAGTATGACTTTGCAGGCTACTTGGCATGGTCCATTAGACTGTAGCTTGGGAACGCCTGCTCCAAGTGTGTAAAAGAGGGGACTAACCAGCAACTTTCAGACAAGCAGCTGTGACGCATGCCACCATGGTAAATTAATGGTGGCCACAGTTTTGACAGTTTAAGTCAAAACAGAACTGAAAATCAGAGCAAGTTTTTGTCTTCTGGCTGCAGTGAATTCCACTGTTGCTGTCTTTGAGAGTCCCTGCCCTAAAAGACGAGTCAACAAGGGAACAAATACCTCAATTAGAAATTAAACCAGCACATTCCTGAGTGGAGCTCAGCAGCCTCTTCTCCCATTAGCAACAGTGGGAGTGGCTGTTGCCATCCTTCGGGAGATGACTCCACTGTGATCAAGTGCTTCACAATGTCATTCCAGTTTGTTTCTTTTGGGTCCCCTTTGCTGGTACGTGGGAATATACTGGGTTTTGGTCAAGTTTCGGCCTAGAAAAAAAATCCAATCACACAAAACAGAATGGAAAGGAGACAGGAGACCAGATTTATGAGTTGATAACTGAACCTTTTATTGATAAGTAATTATTGAGTACTCACTTTGTGGATGAGTTTGCTTTACCATAGAGAGGAAGAACAGTCATCCTAGGATCTAAAAACAGTCAAGAAATCAAACTCAGGCAATTTGAGGATGACAGATTGGCCAATATCAATTACGTGAGAAGTACAGATACAATAACTTTCCTCCAACACAGGAAAGAGAGAGAAAAGTATTTTTATTAAGTGTGTTCAATGGGCATGGGAAGCCTCATGCAAGGAAGAAAGCATCCTTTGAGTCTGTGTCGTGGTAGTGTGGTACTGAAAAACAAGGGGTGAAGGCATTGTGAACAGCTGGTGAGTAGCAGCCCTATGTCAAAAGAATGAAGCATGGAGGAGGGGAGAAAGCAATCAGAAAAATCCTGAGAACAAAAAAGAGCTAAAATCCTAACTTCAACAGTAAAATAAAAACCCAAACAGAAAAACAAAACAGAAGTGTTGGGAGCGTACTGTCAAACACCAGCTTCCCATGGACAGCAAGAGCAACAGAACCCATTGTCCTCTGTTGGGGTTGGGAACCATAACAAACAACAAGCTGGGCTGGGAATGTATCTACTCTGTGCTCTCACATTTCTCAACCAACCCAAACACAAGTGTGTCTCTATCGAATACAGAGGATGAGTGCCCCCCTGCTTAGCCAGTGAGACAATCTGTGAGCACCCACCTTCCTTCATAAAAAATCCCAACAGTTAGAATGTAATCAGTTTGTGAAAGCTCTGGGGTGAGGAATAAATAATGGCCCCACCGCTGCATGGTGGGCATGTGGGAGAGGGACCTGCAGCCAAACGCACCATGCAGCCCCCTGGCTGCTGCCAGCTCTGGGGGAATGGTTTGGGCTGGGGCAGTTGCAGGTGACAGCACATCCTGTCCCTGGACACACAGCTGGCACAGAGCTCTGCTCTGGGGCTCCTGTCCTTTCACAGCTGTGCTCCTGCCTGGAGGAAGAGAGAGGTTTATGCTCTCTCAGCGGCATGCTGATTTTCCTGGCTAGCTGACCCCACGAAGCACCGTTATACAAAGTTCGTCCCTGACCACCTTCCCTGGGCATGGCAGTATTCCAGAGGGTTGGGCACTTCTGCAGGAGGGGCTGGGAGGAGCTGCCTGCTCCCCATCAGACGCATGGATGAGGCAAGCTCAGCACATGCTGGAGGACAGCAGCACAGCACAGCCCTTCCTCCACACTTGCTCCCCTGGCCGTGTTTGCAGGTGGGTGAAACACTGTGCAAAGGTGCTTAAAAGCAGGTAATTTTAGAGGAACCAGAGATTAAGCATATGAAGATTCTAACTGAGCAACAACATGATATGTAACATTGTGATGGATATGGAGAGGCAACAAGGGGAACAGTCACTGTTCCTCACAATACAAATATTGACAGGATTTGTCTGAAATGGTGTGACAGCACGGTCAAAACAAAGAGCAGAAGTATCTCTTCCTACAATGTATCAATCATGAAACTTTGGATTGATTAACAAAAAAGAAAAAAAAAAGGACAACAACAGTCCATAAATGCAATTCAACACAAAGACATGGATACAACCTCAACTCAAAATCCTTAAATCACAAACTGCCAGATATCAGGAGGATACACAAAAAGAATTGTCTCCCTTTGCTAGCCCTATTCTTACGCAGCGCTATTGACCATTGCTGGAGGCTGGAAAGACCTTTACTGAACCCAAGAGTCTTGTTTTCTTGTATTTTTCATTTGTCCTTTGAAACTTGGCATACTCAGTGATTAAAAATGAACCTGTCTTTGAAACAAATACATCCAAATCACACGTATCCAAAGCACTACGTTAACATGACCACCACATGTTTTGCCATTAAACTTCTAAAAAGGATTCTGCTCATGTATGATCTTATCTTTTCAAGGTGATTGACAGGTGTCTATTTCAAAATAGAATATATTTCAGAATAGAAAAAAAAAAAAGAAAACTACCTTAATGGTAAGCAGAGAATGACAGCAGCAGACAAAAGGCCATTGCTTCTTTGTTCTTCAAATCTGAAGAAAATACACAGAACTCCATTGTATGACTTTTTCATGCACAACATTGTCTGCCTTGACCCCATGCACATCTGCAGCCTGAAAGTCCTCTGTTATCTCTGGATAACAGCTGTTCCATCACTGATTATTCATCAGCTCCACTTTAGTCTGCCTAAGGTGCTGTGAAAAGCCCCCAGGTTGCTGAGTTTGCTAACCTGAATTCAAGATCAAGCCTAAAATTGCTGGTAAAAAATAAGATATATAATTGATGACTCTTAATGGACATTTTGTTTGGTTATCTGTAACACATAGGCCTATATTTTAAAATACTGGAATGGCAGGATCTTTTAAAAATCTCGTAGAATCCCCTAGTTTTCTCATCTAAATCCTCTATACTTTTTATTTGGCTTTGAACAGCAAAATGCAAGGTCAAGGAACATACGCAGTCAGCACTGGAGAAACACGCAAGCCCTTCAGGACCAGAATTTGCAGAACAATTAATTAGTGAGGATTTCTAGTTAAAAGAAAGTGACTGAAGAGATGAGATGTGCAAATTCCAACCCCTTTGAATGCAAATACTCCTTGATCTTTAGTTGGGGCACAGGAAGTAATTTCTCTTCTGACTTCTCACACTTGCTATGGAGACCACAATTCAGTATGCACCTCCTCTCCAAGTAATCCATCTTCTGAGCTCTTCCAGCACCACCACCATTGCTGTGTTCCCCGCTCCTTGCCCCAATCATTTTACACCCCTACCACTCCCCAGTTACCAATGCTCATATTCCCATATGGGTGCTAAATCCCATCAGTCTCTTAGTCAGAAGGATAAAGAAGGAAGAGGATTTCTTTGATCTCCAAGACTCTTTCATGGGTCATTTAAGAGGTGAGGATGGAAAAAGGTGAAGATTTCCAGTTTATCAGCAAGGTGTTGACGGCCACCAGATTGCTGGGAACATAATAGAGGACATTCCTGAAATAAAAAGGTGCTTCGCAGCCCAGCACTAAGTTGTTAATGAGCTCCTGGTGCAAATTCACAGGGTGCAGGGGCCGTACCTAAGCAGGTGGCTCTGCAGTGATACGCAGCCCCCCGTTGTCTACTTAAAAGTAAGTTGTACAGCTCCTGTCCCTGAAACATCTGCATGCTCAGTATGTAAGTTTAGATTAGCGTTAGAGTCCACAACGTGCTAGGTGTATTTACAGAAACGTGAGCCCACCTTACAGACCGTAAACCAGAGGGAATGGTGTCTGTGGGAGCCCCAGAGGAGACAGGCTATTTTGCCGAGCGGCCCTGAATCCTGGTACCAGTGGCTTGTTTGCCCTGTGGCCATCTGTAAAACGGTCTGTTCAGAAGTCACCACTCTTTGATCCCTCCAAATGCGAAGGTGTTACACATGCACAAACGTTGCAGGTAGCTGCAGTTTGCCTGTCGTAGTTATGAGTTGGCGCCAGCACCTAAGTCTACTAAAATGATACAGAGGGACAGAGTTAAAGGAACATACTCAAACTTTGTTCTAAATTTCCCAGTTTGATTGCAAAGCAGACTTTTTTCATGCTCTCAACTTGCCTTTTGTCTCTTTCAGTCCATTTACATCACAGCCCTTGCAATTATGTCACACTCCCTTTGTCCATATGCCAAGAATTTGCCAAGAACTTGCAAAATATTCATTCCCGATTGTTTACCTGTTTTGTACAGCATTTCTGCTTTTCTTCAGAAAGCAATTCTGCTGTAGCCTCCTTCTGTTAGACAAAATTATGCAAATTGCATAGATTAAATTGCTGTATAATGGTCGATCAGCTTTTCTTTATTGTTTGCCATTTGTTACACAGGATTTGTGTGCATTTAAGAGTTTTATGTGTTTAATAGTTAAAGAGGCTTAGCATAGCTAATACCTTCAAGCAGTTCTGTCCCTGCAGACTACAGGGTAGTAAAGGCTACTCTGTCATCAGTAGTTTTGACTCTAGTAGTTCTAAAAATTACTTTCAAAGCCTGAGTGGCAAAGGAGCCTGGGAGAAGATGCAGCAATTGCTGACATTGTTTGGGGTGTGTTGCATTTACCAAAATGATCCCTGTCCCTCTTCTGATAAAAGGAGCTACAAAGCAGACACAGCTCCCACTGGTGGAACGGGCCCGGCAGGATACGGTTCTCCAAACTCCGTGTTGTTCTATGACAGCCTGTTTCCACTCACGCACATGCGAAAGCTTGGATTCACTTTGGCATGAGTGGAGGCTCCTGTTCCGGCTCAAGGCTGGTTGCAAGCGAACACATAGGCATTTCCTCTCAGTCGCCAGATCCTGTTCTCGTTAACATGTTGCCAAAGCATTAATCATATCTCAAATCCCATGTGCCCCCTGAGCAGACTTTCCCTCCCAGCTGCCTCATCTCCATTCCTTGATAGACAGGCTTTCATCTCTCTCCCACTCCTTAAACATCCTTGATCTTTTCCAAGAGCTGCAGCCCCACCAGAGCAAGCAGGCAGGGAACAATGAGCAGTTTGCTGCCGCCGAACTGGCTTTTCTGCTTCCCCGCTCCTCGCTAGCAGAGGCCACTCCAGTGCACTCAGCAAAGTACACAGAATCCATGCAATACCTACAGCTTTTCTGTAAGCAATTAACTGAAGAAGTCAGGTTTGGTTTTCTTAAACAAATTAGCCTTTTAGTATTGAGTTATACACACCGTTGAGAAAACAGAGAGTAAAGTAAATAACGTTCTTGAAAAGCAACCCCTCTCCCATGCAGCCCAGAGAGTAGTACTCACACATTTGCCCACTGCAAACAGATGGGCCATTTTCTTGTGTCTCTATTAGGTAATAGGCTCAAGCTGTGAACAAATAAAGCAGAAAACACCCAATATGCCAATGTGTTAATTCTGTCTTCCTGTAGGTGTCCCTGTCGATTGCAAAAATGAGTCAGCACAGCTTTTTCATTTCTTATTTTCGCTAACAGAGAAAAAGACAAGTTACAACCTTTTTCCTGGGAAAAATCAGCTCTGACCACTTCTTCCACGGTAACAGCTTTATAAAAGGTGTTGATTAAGCCGCGGGTGAGAAGCAACAAAACCAGCCCTAACAGCTTGATAGTCGGTATATGTGTTATCTTTCTAGATAGCCGGATTCTCCTTTAAAGCGTACATCTCTACACACATTCCTTACCAACTCCAAGTTTTAATGATATGTCCAGAACCACTCTCCCTAATGGGAATATGAACACACCCAGTATATATAATTATTAGCTGTTTGCCTGTGGTACTTGATGTACTGGGGTATAGCTTCGGACAGAGTCTGGCTCTGGCTGCATAGACTTTATAAACTAGTAACATCTGTGAATTGTTCATCGTTCCTTTTACACACAAGACTGCTTTCATGCTTGCATTGGAATTGTCAGGAGTTTTCCACAGGGAACAAAAGGGAGGATAACAACAACCTCTAAAGAGGTCTAGATATTGACTAAAGTCAACAAACATTCAATACCATTTTTCCAAGATACTCAGTCCAAATCTGCTGGTTTTCTTATTTTGCCTAGAAAGTCTTTGTTCTCGCAGGGCTGAATTTGTTAGCCCAAGTGCTGAGTGCCACAGGGATTTGTGTACTTCCCAACACAAATCCAACAGCCCTTAACGCACTCAGGCCTATACCCGAGAGATATGAAGGTGCTTCTCTTTCTTTAAAGCCTAACCTGATTAGAGTCACTCCTACGACTCTTGATTTACCACTATCAAACTACCTCTCCTATTGTTATAACCTTTCTGTCTGAAGGCTCTTTGGAAGCTTTTCACATACTTGTTAAATGCTCTTGGTCACAAAGCTCCCTTGATCATGTCATTGCTATGGTGTAAAATTGAATTACTTTTACAATGCATGCTGTACCCTGGCAAAGCGAAGCTTTTTCCCACAGTTAACAGAGGTAGAAGGCCTCAAAAATGACTGAATAAAGGAGGACCAAAAAAAAGTGAATTTTCATTAAAAGGAGGAAAAAACCTTTTTCTTGAAATGCATGGAAGGCGAGTTCAAACAGCTCTCTGGTAAGTGTCAGTCACACCATCACGCTGTTTCAAAAGAGAAATGGATCGACTTGCTGGGGACGGGTTAATAATAGTGAAAAATAAAGCATTTGCAGTTTGCTTGATTTTTTTTTGTTGGTGGTTACAGACAATATCTTGTCTCCCACAAAGAATCAAGAACAGCTTCTGTATTGCTGAACATGGCTGTGGGATTTTGTAGGGTTGCAGATCACAAAGCTAGTTCTCATCTTTACTTGTGCCCTTTTAATAGGATTGGACATCAAATGAATGAGGTTATCCAGACCAGAAATAAGTATTAAAAATAGACAAGCACGTACTGAAAGCATACCCCTCCTTACCCCTAAAAGAAACCCTCCCACACAACCCTTCCTGGAAAATAGGCCAGGCTTTGTTACTCCTGTTGTATCATCTAAATGAAGGATTTTGACCAGGCCTGCCTATTCCAGATTCTCATTACATATTCGTTACACAGTACAACAACAAGGCTGCACTGGCAATATTTTCCTTCATGCTGGGGATAGCAGAGTGCCCCTTGGAAGCCCAAGACTCGGGAGAGCTCGGTCATGCTACACCATGACCAAGGCGTGAAACGCATGTAGCAAAGCACATGGACATACCTAACATCTTTCTTGAGTTCAGCATGGTTCTCCAGTGACCCTGTTGATCAACTATTTATTTTACCTGGTGTAAAAAACTCAGGCTAATTTTCCTTCCCACTTAGTTTCTGATGCATGACCTGTTTGTTGCTGTTACACTTGTCTGTGAAGCTCCCACTGCTTCCTGTCACAGCTACAGCGGCTTCCTTCAGTTTCAGGTCTTCACATACTTCACAGCACGTTCAGTCCTCAAGCCAGTGGACGGGACCTGCAGGAGCGCGTGGCCAGGAGTGCAGCAGTCACCCCCGAAGTCCTAGCTGCAGAGGGTCCAGAGGCACCCATTCTTGTCTTTGGTAACTCAGACCCAGTCTCAGGTGCCCATAAAGTCTTAGTTCAGTTTAAGACAGTCCTGAGTGGTTTCAGTCCTGCCTACTCTGTAAAAGGCACTGTGCTGCCATGTCACAGGGTAATTATCTTCCACTGGTAGATGTGCTTACAGGCATATACTCTGCTAAAACCACACTTTCAAGGTGAGAGTTTGTGTCCTGCCTGTGAGATGATTTCACTATACTGTTAACATGAAAAGTGTTTGTGGGGAGCTGCTTCCACACCGGCAGCACTGCCCTGCCCTAGGATGTGGGCAGACCACACCTAAGGAGATGTGACCTCTGTAGCTCAAAGGGATTCCCAAGCAGCAAGAGGAACAATGGCAGCAACACCCTCTTGACTTGCATGGTTTTCATCTTTCTTTTGCTTCCCTTGGATTTTCTCGGGCAGGCTGTGAATACTGAAGTGTCACAACTTGCACTTAAAGACTTTGCAGGTGATAGTGCAATGCTTGTTCACACCAGTATGAGAGGCACCCCACAGCAGGAAGTCACCTCTTTCAGACCTCTTTAGAAATGTGCGATAATCTTATAGTGCACCAACACTTTCTCCCTCCCCTCCATCCCAGCCTCTAATTTCTCTTTAACAAGGCTATGTTAGTCTCTAGGTTTCGCTGTGGCTGCTGACATAGCTCTCCTTTCTCTAAATTTGCTCTGTTTCACACCTCACTATCCCATCTTGTTGCACTGCGCAGTGCTTTGGGGACAGGTTTATGTATCCGGTCTATACCTAACCTGCTGTGTTGCGCTCTTCATTATGCTTTTTTCCGCACGCTTTGGCAAAGACACGCTGGCAATAGATATGCAGGCCTTTTTATATTCTTTTTCTTTTTTTTTTTTTCCTCTTCTTCCCCTTCATGCTGTGCCTTCTCTGTAAGGATTGGTCCATATTTAAATTTTGCACTTTTGCATCACACTCCTCCTGTTCTTGCTATGTTCAGAACCAGTCAGAATTTTTTTTTTAACATAAATAGTTTTGTGTTTTTTTTTAAACCAAGCACCCCAATTATAAACGGTTTTCCAGGAAGGGGAAACTCCAGGTTCATGTCTCTCTATGAAGCGAATTAATGGCAATTTGAATGTGAATCCACATCCCACAGGATCATCCTTACCACCAAAATTATGTTTGTTCTATGTATGCATTTGTTACAATTACCAATCTTCCAAACAACCTTTGAAAGATTGTTTTATCTTGATGTGCAATAAAGCTGAAGGATTTGTGAAGAGTTTCCTGGACAGCTCTATTGATATCACTGTAGTATCTGAGTGTCTCTCAGAGGCTGATTAATTTTTGCAATCCTGCGAACAAGGCAGTAACATATCAACTTGTGTTTAGAGTTGAGCGATAAAGACACAGAGGACAGGCTAAGCAACTTTCCCAAGGTCACACTTGAAATAATAGAAATATGCTCTCCCACAAGAGTCCCTCTCATGCCAGACTAATACCTTTTCTCCAAACTCATCATCTTCAGTTATCTAGCAGTATTTATGCCATTACCTGATATCAGAGCACTGAAACTTACTGAACCTTTCATTAAAGCTGTGCACAAACACTAAATTCTCAGTGTCCATCTTGAGTAGTGGTCACTATCTTTTCTGCTCTGCAGGTTGTGACGCTGGACGACATATGGAAAAGGTGACTTAACCAAAACTGTGCTGAGAATCAGCAGGGAAACTCCTGTCATCAACTCCGTTCTCTCACATGCACATGCTGGTTTCCCTGTAGAGGACACCAGGTCTGCAGACTGCTTTTCATTTGGTTTAAACATTGGATGCTAATACTTTTGTGTACCTTATTAATCCTGATGAAGATCAGCATTTCCCTCTAGTGCAACTGAGGTGTGTTAAAACCCAGCAGGATTTACACACCACATGTGGGCCTCTCTTAAGAAGCTCAGCTGTAAAAATAATTCTCATCACACATTACAAAGTTGACTGTGGTGTTAAACACAGCAGACATTTGGTGAAGTGTACTCCTGGACAGGACCAAGTAGTTGTTAAGCATGCTAAGAAACAGTTCTCTCATTCAGAGGCCACCAAAATGGGTTTTGAATAAGAACTCGCTGGGTTTTCTTCACTCTTTCATCTTGTCAGGAAATCTCTGTGAACTTCCCTCCTGTCCATTTGCTTTCCTTCCCCTTTCTCTGCTGTCATTTACCAGCTGGGCTATTTTCTTCAAAGTACCCTTTAAATGTCACAACCACTACACAACCACAGCAAATAATGGAAATGCCCTAGTAACTGTTCCCAAAGCACTTACACTCGTTGAATAATTTGACATATTCTCATTCTTGGGACCATATTTCGCAGCAGTGTCAGAGGAAAGAGAACAGTTTTAGGATTTTGTTCCCCTTTCTTTTGGTTCTCTTTTGATGCAAGACAGCTCTACAAACACGAACCAGAAAAACCCTAGAGCCCAAACCAGACATCCCTTGGAAGGTGTGTGCCAGCTAAGACAGAACGAGGGACATTCCCATTTCATGTGCTGTTGTGCATGTTGCATCCCCCTGATTATAAGAAAGTTACTTAGAACTTCTGAGGGACCTCTGAAACAAATAATCCCTAAAGGGCTTGGGTATAGTGGAGATGTGTGCATGTTTGAACACAGGGTTTCACCTGGGGCAGACAGTCTGTAATACGGGATTTCAGGTAGAAATCCAACTCTTACTTCAGATATCTAAAAAGGCGAGTTTTTCAAAGAGCTGTAAGAACTGATCTTTTGCTGATTCTTTCTACTGCACCAAAGGACACTTGCTTGAAAGGCCCACACCAATAGGCGCTTATTCATGTTAAAATATGTTAAGATACCCTACTTGACCCATCCTGGGATTTCTGTATAATTTCATTCAGTGTTGGTTGAAGTTCTCATCTCCCAAATGTCTTATTTCTATCTGTTTCTTTGATTACTGATAAATATGAATTTAATGGTATTTTGTATTCAAGATGTGCCTGAAGCAATATTCTTAAACCAGCTCCTACCCAAGATCAGAAAACAAATAATTTGGGCAGCCCTCAAGCTTTGAAGATGATCTTATTGCAGTCCCAACAAGACCTCTGGATCTAATCTAGATCAGGGCTTTGGCCCTTGCCCCCTTGCTCTTTCACAGGGACAGAACAATACTGAATGTACTGTCTTTCTCACAATAGTTTTCCCTCCTTCCCTTCAGGCCTTTCACTGCACCTAATTTGCCTTATCCTAAACAAGCAACACTGACCTTATCTTCTGTCACTAGGGAGACACTTCAAACCTAACCTGAATTACTCACCCTGGCTTACAGAAGTGTTCAGTTCAGCTCTCAGAGGTGTGGGTTTAGCAACACGCTTATCAGTTCACACATAAGCTCCTTCTGACCTGCTTCGCAACTACGGAAAACAAAACACTGGCACGGACAGTGCAACCAAACCAAAGTGTAGGTGCTTCCCTGGACATGGAGGGTGTACGCAAATGAAGAAAATTAAAAAGAAAGATCTCCTCCACAAATTAAGCTACCTATGCAATTAGGTAGTGATGAGAAAAATTGTTTCTGGATCCCAGCTGTGAAACTTGAGGACTGATATAACCGTACTGTTTCCAGGTCTGTACTGGAAACTCCTCTCAGACCAGCCATGGCAGCCAGGAGTTGGGAAATATTCCTTCTCTTACCAGCATGATTTTGACCGTGTTTAGGTACAACTAAGTGAGCAGAAGAATTCGTTGCTAATTCTTCTCAGAACACAAGCAGGATTGATACCAGACAGAGGACATGATGGCCAGAATGCGGAGGGCTTGCCATCACGGTTCAGGAAACAACTTCTCCAAGATGCCCTCTGAAGCACGGTCAGAGGCTTGTTCAGTTGCTGCGCAATTGCCGGAGCTATCTGCCTCCTTGACACCACATGGCAGTATCTTCCTCTGGCGAATTAGAAGCAGCGTAAGCAGGAGAAGTTTGTACACCCGCTCAGCCCCCTCTGTGTCTTACGTAATGACTAAGACGACAAATTGGTCTTGTGGCTGATGGCACTGGCCCGTCTTGCCAGCATTGTGTTGCTGCAATACCCATGCTGCCTATATGCTGAAGTCCTTCATCTCTCATCTGTCAAATCTGGGGTGCCCTTGTATGACATGGCTCCCCTGTCAGCTGTTGTTTCTGAACCCTTACAGCAACAGTTGGTAACGATAAGAGCACCTTTGTGCTGAATGTATAAAAAGAAGCATAGAGTTAAACATTTTAAGCACTCAGCTCTGGCTTTTGCTGAAACAATGGCAAAATGGTCAGTGGAGTTTGAAGGAAGGAGGCCCAAGCCCTTCAGCAGAGCCCTCACTCACCCACCAGCCCTGCATCCTCCATTTTCATGGCAGCCTCTTTGGCTGTATGGAGCTCTTCACTCAACCACTGATATACTGAAGGGCATCATTTCCTAACCTGCCCTGTCGGCTTTCCTGTGGATTTTACAAGCCCGCTCCTTCTGGTGATCTGATTTCCATGTGTATGAGATGAAGTGAGAGCATGGCCATTTCAAAGCCTCGGAAATGGACCTCCAGCACTGGGATGCTGAAGGAGGGCAGGAGAATCAGCATGAGAATGTTATCCTAACACCTTGGCAAGAATGGGAGCCTTCACACAAACGTTTATTCAGAGGCAGAGGGGTGGCCTAGCTGGGGAGCATTTTAATTTTCACTCCTCAGAGTGTGAAAGGAAGACACTTAAAGAAATCTACACCTTGTAATTCCTCTCCTGAGACCTAAAAGATGTAAACCAAGTTGTGGAAAAACAAAAGGCTTTTAAGAAAAAGGAGGGAATTTGCTGCCTCCAGTGAGCTTAAACCTGCAGCTTGTTCTTCTGACTGTGTTTGGACAAAATTCAGACAAAAAGTTGATGTCAATAGAAGATGGATCAGAAAAGAGCAATGGGATTTTACCCAGGCTTTGGCATCCAAAACCAAATAGGATTCTGCTTGTTTGCGGCTGGGAATGCTCAGCAGCCTGCTACACTGCGGCCACAGAGCTGTGCAAGGAGTGAGATAACTAGCAGGAGATCAGCAGATCTGGTCAAGTAATGAAAGTTACCACCTGCCTAGCAGAAGCCGTGAGTACTTATCTGGTGCTAATGAAAGAGCACATGGCATATTAATTAGCACACTAATGAAAGGCTAGCCCGGTGATTACTGCTGAACAAAAGCAGTGGCTGCTCCTGCTGCTGCTCAGCACAAGATGAAGGAGAATGCAGAGGAGGGTTTGGTGTTCAGGTCCAGCCTGGACTGGTCTCAGCTGTGCCCTGGGAGCTGCCTTTAGCTTCCAATAACCTCTCTCTCTGATGTCTTCCCTCTATACCAAGAGCAGGACACATGATTTTTCACATGGACATATCACACCTTTCTCCCAGAGGAGTACACACATGGGATATTTCTAAACATTTTGTCAAACTTTAGGAGAGTTTTTCAAAAACCCAAGCTGCTTCTATCCCCCCCGACATCCCTTAGGAGACCATCCTGTAAGTGTATGGGACATATGTAGAACAGCGGCCAAACATAATTGGAACAAACTGTATCTCAACTGGCATATTACAAGCCCAGAAAGCCCATTAGATTTTTCTGACCTGAACACTTGTTTGTCCTAAGTGTCTTCGGCCATGAAACTTCAGCCCATTCCTCTGTACTAAGCAGGGCTTTCACTTTGGAAAGATGATTAATTGCTGTGCCCTGGTGGAGATTAAAAGCAGGTAAACAGACAGCACGGCCTTGATTTATTTCTCATACATTTCACACCGGCGAGTTCACCCAGTTTCTGACGTTTACCTGCTGGTCAATGATAAGCACTTTACATTAGTTTCCTGTTTTAGCCATCAGCCTCTGGCTACCTTGTGTTACAGGTATGCCACGAGCATACTTCTGACCAAAGCCAGACCAGCGGAGGAGGAACTGAAGTGACAGGCCTAGCACAGCAGCTTGATCTTATTGCCCAACCTTTTAGGACAACTGAATGAGATGAACACATTTATCTGTACATAAGAAGATGGTGGCACATACTTCTAACTTGTGTTGATGTGACTAGGAATAACATGAGCAAGGCTACTTTTATGGAGCAATGTGTTGGCAAGTGACAATTTATATGATTATATTTAGTTTTCAAAATAAAAGCACCCACTTTGTTAAGTCTGCAGGCATGAGCGTCCATGTTCAAATGCCACAGCAGATTATTTTCTAATCAATATAGTATATATATGTTCACTTAATAACAAAAACTAGCTTGATAAATCCAAAGCTTTTGGTAAGGCATTTGTCTCCCATAGATGGACCTCCTTATTTGGAAGAACAGCAGGTCCTACGGAGAGATTTCTGGTGAACAGGCAGAACTCCAGGACTCTGCAACAGGTCCTCTCTTCCTCTCCCCCAGAGTAAGACTGCAGGAAGACAATCTGGTTTCACCCTGACACTATCCCTCTGAGCTGCCCATTTCTAATAGTCAAAGCAAAAAGACCGCTTCCCAAGGGGAGATTTGGATCTCAAGAGAACTGAATAACCCTCTGGAAGAGACTGACTTTACTCATCTTGAGCAGAAGCGAAGGGAACAATGAAGTTAACAATGAACTCACCTTAGATAACCGAGACACCAAAAATCAGGCTTCTAGCTCATGTCAGAGCTTTAAGTTCCCTTTACAGTCAAGAGACAGAACAGGCACCTGCCACCTATTTTAGGAGGGGCCGAACTGTCATCTGAAAGTAACTGTTGTGTCCTGACTGGCAAGCATAAGAAGATAGACTATCCGTTTGGACCTGCAGCAGCCCAGCTTTCAGACACCTAATGCTGGCTGAGAGCCCTTAGGTATTGCAGGTAAGATGCCTCCAGTTAGTTGACAGAAATCTGGGCCGTATGCCTTTGTTTACTTCAGAGAGGAGTTGCAAATTTTTAGAATTGAAACCCTTCTAAAAAGAATCAGAAAAAAATACCAGAAGAGATTAGATCATATTGCAGCCAATGTACTGGACACTTGTAATTTCAAATGTAATCATCTTCAGCTGGCTAATGGCAAGAAGGGTGATCAGGAACAGCTGCGATGATTTTAGTCATGGGACTAAACCTTCCAGCCTGACAGAAGCAGACACGCTGGTTGTTCTGGCTAGTGTTATACTCAACAGCATCTTGGAAGATCAGATGATAAGCTTGCACATCCACATGGAATTTTCCACCATGGCCATGGGCAAAACTTATTTCAGTGATCCAACCTCAAACTTCCTATCAAGGCATTTCAATTCCTGTATTACTGAAGACAGAGCACAGCTGGCTACTGGTTTTGGAGGGCAGTAAAACTGCATGGAAAATTCAGGTTGTGAAGGGTTGATAATTAGAAGCCTCAAGATCCTCTGGGTCGCATGCCTGACTAGCAAGCATCACATGTGAACCTAAGAAGCATTATACATTCTTTGCAATGTTATAAAGAAGCATTCCGGATTTCCTTACCGGTTATCCAGCTCAGCCCATATCTGAAGAGTGTCAAGCAACCTGAACTGATTTTGTCTGATCTGGTGCAGCAAATCCCACTTTGTTTTGATTTCAGCCTCTTTTTTTTTTTTTTCCACCACCAATAGTTAATGTTTGATAGGCAGGACACTGAGGTAATTATCGCTGCATCTGTTTTCTCTATTACAGATTAAATTTTTGCCATATAATCACTTATAATTGGATAGAGGATTCTTAGAGTGTGTTTACCAAAAAAATGTATTGAGAGGCATCTGTTTCATTTAGTTGGGAATTGAAAAAAAAAAAAAAGTCAAAATTGAATACTTACCCTGGAGCAATGCTGAAATTATGCTACATTCTGAAGTCCAGCCTGCTGCTCTATTAAATCAATTTTTAATGCTTGTTAAATTTACTAACCTGCACCAGACATCCACAGATTTCATGAGCATCCTTGCCAATACTAGGAAGAAAATGATGCTAACCAAGAATAGAATGCAGCAAAATTTAATTCCCAGAGCAAAACCAGCTTGTATTTTGCACTGTTAAGCACACTCTAATTAAGTGTACTAAGCAAAGCCCTGGCTTGCAGAAGCTCTGCACAGACTGCAAAAGCTCCGAAGGGCAGGAGATGCTTTATTTGACAGCTTCTGCTAAAGAAAACAAAAATAAATACTTATACAGAACATTCACATAACCCCTTGCTCATTTCAGGGTCTGTGGTTTGCAGATCACTGCAGACGAACTAAAATTGCAATACTTGGCTAAGTGAATTCCCACACATCTGTCTGAAAGTCTTGATGTTCTTTGAAGATGGAGGAAGTTCCAAGTATTAAAACCATCTTTAAAATCTTTATGAGACAGTGTGACAAGGTACTTTTTGCTTGTAGGGAGATGGAAAACCAAAGACCTGTAATTTTTTCCAGCTTTTCTTATGCTACTAGTAAAACACACTTGTACATGAAGATCCTCTCCTCTCACCCATCTATTCTCCTCTCACGTCTCATCTCCTTCCCAGTTCATAGCTAGCAGAGACGTAACTCGTGCTGCAGAGCAGAGAGGTCCATTACTTGAGAGATGACATTTCACAAGTCTTAGGCATGTCTCAGCTGTGCCCCACACTACACTGGTTAGCCAGCTTGTAAAGATGTAGAGGTCCCTAGATCCAAACAAAACCTGACGGATCAGGTGGCCTAAGTTAAAAACATCTCTTGCCCTAGAGACACTCAGCCCTTACATGCCTGCACATGCCTTGTTGCACTTCTTTGATGCTGTGACAAACTACTTCTTTCCATAGTTGCCTCCCAGAAGTAAACTACTTAACTGGTTTCTGAATCCTACTGTTTAATCATCCAATCCAGAGCTTGCTTTGCATGGGGTTAGCAAGTGTATTAAAGTTCTGGGATGTATGGTAACTTCCTGCAGGCCGTGGAATGAACGAAGGAACTATCTATCTATCTATCTGTCTGTCTATCTATCTATCTATCTATCTGTCAGTCTATCCAGAGCTACCAGTGTTAATTTGTGTTAATATCATCATCATCATCGTGGCTTGGCTTCACGGATGAAGATTTGGGAAGGGCTTTACCCACGCTTGCTGCAAGCGCATTGATGGCTGAAAAGGCCAATGCGGGATAGGCAAGACCGGTTGCAAAGAGCACAGCGGAAGGTCTCCTTGGGTGGTACGGTCGAGGCACGGTTCTTTCTGCGGCTTCCAGTGACATCTTTTCACCTGCTGTTTTGTCCCTCGCCTGTCACTACAGGGCTTTGCAAATGTGAGCGCACCCTTCGGGCCTGTGCAGTGGATTTTTTAGGTCAGGCGCAGCGTGCGTGGAACTGTCCCCACCCTTTACACCTGAGGTTCATCTGCCAGGGCCCAGCGAGCTTGGACGGTGACAGTGAAGTCCTCGGGTTGTAGGTTTGGTTAGAGTGTCCTTCTCTTAGATGATGGATGCCTTACAAGGCTAAACGAGCTCCATCTGCCCGGGTTTGGAGTCAGAGTTGTCCTTCTCCTAGGATGGTGCCCGAAGGCTAGTGAGCCCATCCTGCCCCTGGACACACTTTGTCTGACCCTTCAGTTGAGACCTGCCTGGCTTGGGAGACCCCACCGGAGGCACATGCCACCACCAGCACAGCTCTCAACCTCACAAGGGCATGCAAGCTCTTTCCCCACGGCAAGGGGGTGCCACTGCATAGTATTTCAATATTTAGAAAACCCAACAGCATGAGGTGAGATTTAAATAAAAGCACATGTTTCAAAGTCATAAAAATCACCATCAAAGATTGACTTCTCGTTACTCTCTCAGCCGGCTGCTGTCAGTGCAAAGAACTAAGCAATTCCATTTTTTTAATGCCATGTAAATTATACTGCTGTGTTGTGATACATCAATTAAGTTCTTTGAATAAATTAATCAGAAAATTCTGTAAGGATACTTCTTTGCTTTCTAAATGGAAAAAATAATAAACCCAAACACAAACCCAGGCTTTGTGTTTATCTGGTGGTTTGTTTTCCTCTGGAGTTAATTCATGGGTTGAAATCTCCATGCATATATATTCACACATGTAAATAAGGAATGAAAAGCTTTGCATTCTGTGTGAAAGCCCCCAAAACACTTCTCATAATTTAACTTAATAGATGTTAGCAACATGCCAACTAAATAAAGTGCCTTACAGACATTTAGATGAAGCATCAGTTTTGCAGCTGACTGACTACTGCTCCATTATTTCTACTAATTACATATTTATCTGACTTAAGGAGCGGTTTTACTATTGATTCAACTAGAAACAGCTTGCGCAAAGCCAAAAATAAAGCAGCATTGTGAAGTCAGACTTTTACATGCAAATACAGGATCCAGTTAGCAGGGTATAAAGCAGCAGAGTCATGTAACTTCACTAAGAGATGCACCACCTCATCACACAAGCAAAATTGTTTCCTCTCAGGTTTTAACACCAAAGCAGAGAAGTTAGTTAAGATCAGATGAACTTATGAATAACAGGGTACATGTGAATGTCCTCTGTTTAGTGTAAACACATCAGTGCTACACAAAAGAACAAAAGTCAGGTTCACAAATGCTGCATATCATCGAAGCTTGCATCCCCTGCTTTAGTTTGCACAGAATGAGCTGAGATAAAATCTTGGTTATGCCTGAATTTTGCTGTAGCATGACCTATGTTAAAACATTCTAAGGGTTAACATTCTTCCTACCTAATTTTTGATTGCTGCATCAAACTTAAATCCTGATTTTTAATTAAAATCCTGAATTTTATTTATTTAAATTAAATAACGATTTCTGATGCTTACAGCTTCTCAGGAGTGGCTCCGGCTATCTGAGGAAACAAGTGCAATATTTATCTGTTGCACAGAACTCTCAGATACTGGTTTTGCTCAGGTATAAGATGCTTTCATTAACTAATAAAAAGTGCATCCTATCCCTTTTCTCTTGCTAACAGCCATACAAACAACAACAACAACAAACTGAAAAAAGTAAGCATCATCAAAATATCCACAACAAATCTCACTTGGCATCAGCCAAATGCAGAGTCTAGATGCTGAACTGTTTCAATGGCATGCTCATTTTCAAAATCAGTCCCTAGAATGTTCTCAAAACCTTAAAACCTATTGGGGAACATCACAGCCAGGTCAGAAAGTGAAAGTTGGTGTCTTGCTAGTGATGAGATAGTGTGAGGCTACCTTATATTTATTTTCTTTCTTTCTTTCTTTCTTTCTTTCTTTCTTTCTTTCTTTCTTTCTTTCTTTCTTTCTTTTTCTTTTTCTCTCTTTCTTTCTTGTCTTTCTTTTCTTTCTCTCTTTCTTGTCTTTCTTTTCTTTCTCTCTCCCTCTTTCTCTCTTTCTCTCTCTTTTTCTTTCTTTATCTTGCTGTCCCTTCCTTCCTTCCTTCCTTCCTTCCTTCCTTCCTTCCTTCCTTCCTTCCTTCTTAATAATTAATTTACATGTTTAGGGATTCTGACATCTAGCATATGAAAGGTATGTATGTGATTACTGTATGCAAAGGGAGAAAAGGTATACAGTATGTAGGTGCTGGAAATGTGTGAGTAAATGTCCATAGGTGTTACATATTTTCAAGGGAACACAGGAGTGTTTCTTTTGAAATAATGAACAGAGCACTAGTTGATGGGGGGATGGAAAATCTCCCCGTCCCCTTGCAAAACCAAACATCATCTGTACTGCATTCTGGCAAATAATAAGCATTAATGCCCTTAAACAATGTGTGCTTGAAGAAAAAGGATGGATGGATTGAGGGAGGGGAGGTTTGTAAATATTGCCCACAAATCATTCAGTACTTCTTCTTTCACAGTGTAGTATTAAAGCCAGACTAAATTAGCAGTCCACTTCCCCCGCTCTCCTTCCCACTCAAGTCATGTCTGTTTACCCTCAGTAATGACAAAACGTAGACAACTGTCTGCTAGGACTGTGGTGACATTGGCACACACATACCAGACAAGCAGAATGTTGTGGGAAACAGAGATTGAAGCATCTTGATATACGAGAAACAATTATCATGGGAATTGTTGTTTCTCAATGCAACAGCTATAATAAATAGTTGCCATATGCTAAGCACAGATGCCTCCTTGAAAAGCAGCCCCGTGATGGCACAGCCCATGTTCTCCAAAGTCTGGGGCTTTGATGAAATGATTGGCTTTTTGCAAGCAGATCTGCTGCCCTAAGGAAAGGTATCTCAGGGCACTGAAGAGCTTAGGGGAAAAAAGAGGCTCACTAACAGCTTTGTGTTTTGCTGGTGGGTTTTGCAGGGGAATCTGAAGCCAATCTCTTCAGTCAAGTGTAAGAAATGTGGATGCCTCTTGGTAACATGGATTTCATCTCTGCTTGCTTCTCACAAAGCAGAGAGATGGAGAGGCATAGAAAACCTTTTTGGGGAAGAAGTATTAATTGTCTGCTTTACATACTTACCAGAACTGCAAGAGAATTTGGTGCAACGCAGGGGTCTCAGGCTTTGTTTGATTTCAGGACTTATGGGAGGAATGTTTCATATCACATATGCCGACACGCACAAACATGCACATATGCATGTATCTTCACCCACATATCACAAGATTGTTCTGTCAACGTAGACAAGAAAAGTTATTTTTGTAGCAGAGGAAGATAAGGAAGCAAACGGAAGACCCCGAGGTTCTTGCACCTACTTCACTAACACATCACAGGAGGCTTGTTCAACACAGAGAGCAAAACAAAACAAAAACTAACATGTCAAAATAAACCAGGCAGACTGACTTACACAGTGTCCTGCTGAGGCTGGCAGGACTGATGCTGTTTTATCACCACTCCTGTTTTTGCATCTGTCTAGATTCCAAGTTCTTCAAAACTCTATCTTCCTGCATTCATAAAACCCTACAGGCACATCTCCAGCCTTTCCCCTGCACAATGCAAAGGCAAGATTGTCAAAGTTAAGTGCCTGAAAAGGCCAAGGGAGCCCAGACCCCAGACCATTAAATGAAGTTATCTACCAGATTTCAGTGAGAGTTAGAAGGATAGATTCTTTGGGGCGGGAGGCGGG
>NW_010406405.1:17065-26684 GCF_000710305.1 Buceros rhinoceros silvestris | reverse complement strand
GGTGGGGAGGGGAGGGGATGGGTGCGGAGAAGGCAAAAAAAAAAAGAAATTATCTGTATCATTAGGTATTAAAAAAAAAACAACCACACCTCTGCCTCTGTATTCTTCAAAGTTTTACAGTACTCAGCGGCCTCAATCCTTGCACTATACTACAAGCAACTATTAATAGTTTCTACTTCTTCACTTGTACTGAAATGGAATTACAGTTTCAACTGGGCATCTAGGTGTTATTGTAACAGAAATATCTGTTTAACACTTGGAACTCCACTGCCAGCACACACGAGTACTGACACTCCAGCAGGCTCCGCCAGGTGAGGAAACTGGATGGAAATCTAAACCTGCGAACAATCTCTGCGTGTGTGTGTGTCACTTTAAGAACATGGCAGAGCATATATTTGGAAAGCCAGCTGTAAACCCCTGTGACAGGTTTTGGAAAAAGCCGACCCACCGTGCACAGCAGATGCTGGCTTCATAAATGTCACAGAAAGCAATGATGTAACCTGCTGTTCTGTTTGGCTGACATAATTTATGTGTGCTATCATACAGAACGCTAATAGTTTTTTAAATACACTTTAAAAAAAGTGTTAACCAAATTAATAAAACATGTTACAAAAATCTTGGCTAGTTTTTAATTTCTTATATGATTAACATGTGACAGTGATTAACAACTATGAGAAATTTCCAATAACTTTTCAAATCTGTCATTTGTACAGTCCCTTTTAATCAGAAACTTTCTTTTATCTGAATTCAGTTGTATGCTTTGTTAAGAACCGTAATATCAACAATACCAGGATCTTCCTTATTATTGCCGTTTTTATGCCAAGGATTCTGATTGCTAGCCCCCACTCCCACCCCAAATTTAAAGGAAAATGGAAAACTGTTAAGGAAAATTAAAGCCTGCCGAGTGGTTGCTATGCATTTTGAATAGCCCTTTTGTGCATGTATTATACATACATACATACTACACGAACCTTTTATTGGATAAATTTGTATCTAGTGTATGTTTATTAAAAACAAAAGCACTGCTAAGAGGCTGCCTGTTTTCAGCTCTTACTGCATTTGCAGCAACACTTACAAGATAGCTGAATAAAGGACAAATGCTCAAGTGTTAAAGCTTCTGTTTTTAGCATATGAAGACTTCACAGCTTCACACTAGGAATTCTCAGAAGTTCCCGTGTTCCCAGGGTCTTTTGGGGCTCTTACTGCAACCTCTTGGCAACTGATTTTTTTTAAAGCTGACCTATTGGTCATTAAAAACAAACAAACAAACTGGATTTTTCTCACCAGCCTTGCTGTTAGACTATTAAAGGTATTGTACAACAATGACAATATCGACATACAAGCTAGTTTAACTCTATGAATTCCACAGCCCTGTTTTATCTGGAGAACATATAGACACAGACCCCACTGCTGCACCTGGCTGCTGACAGAGCAGCCTTTTAAGTCTCTCAGAGCTAAAGAGAAGGAATGAAATTCAATACTGGCACCAGAATCTGCTTTAATTTACACCTAGGACTGGAGGCATTTTGCAGTCCTTACTTAAACCTTCTCCTCACAAGATTTGTACCGAAATCAAGGGAAGCACCAGCTGGAGTAAGGACCGCTTTGGATTCAGCCTGTAGGTAACACCATGCAAAATAAACTCATTGATGAAATGAGGCTGCTCTTGGCTAGCGTGGTACAAGGAAACAGTTTATTCTAACAAATGCTACCCAACTGTTCAGGTCAATACACGCTGGAGAGAACTGAAACCATGTGAGGAAGAGAGAGAAGCAAAGTCCAGTTACTCCAAACTGGAATCCAGCTGCAATGTACAAGTTGGCACTTGTAGATGTGAAAAGTATCATGAGACATTCAATAAGAAGAACGAGTCAGGAGCCTGGCTTTACAGTTTATTTGAAGGAGAAGTTCAGGCATATCGAACAGCACCCTATGATGGACCTGAACTGTGTTTGCAGAGGGCAGGAAGATTTCCTCCTCTTTTAGTCCATGCTCATTAAGGAGGGCAATTTCCTTCTGCTTCCTCTGGATGAGAAGGTTTGTTCTGGAGATATTTGCAAGTGAAAAATCTGACACTCAGATGAAGGGAAGGGTTAGAAAACCAGTAGCTGATGGAGTTAATGACAAGAGGTATACGCTCCTGAATGCTAAATCGCTAAGAGGAGTGACACAAAGCACTCTACAGAATAGATCAGGTTCAACAGAACAACATTAATCTCCTGAATTACACATTTTGCCAACCCCTTCTGCCAGGAACCCTGTCCCAGCTTCTCCATATAGATCCTCTCAGCTGAACAAGCTGCTGAACATCAAAGTATGCTTCAGGAGCTAAGAGTTAAAGCTTTAGAAAACATGCAGCTTCAAATGATTTCTTCATTTCTTCTTGCAAGCTAAGGTTGAAGCTCTTTTACAAGCACTGTAAAAGCGTTCCCCAGGAACGCCCTGAGCTTAGACTCTAAACGTAAGACAGTGTCTCCACCATTCCTCAGCATTAGCAATGAGACGTGCTTGGAGCACAGCCTGCTCTCTGTGTCCTCTGTATTGCAGCAGCAGGGAGGCAGGACAGCCATCACACCCCTGTCTCACAGCCTTTGGCTGCCATGAAAGGGACAAGCATGTGTGCCACCAACGTGTCCTGCTGTAGTCTGAATGTCACTGCAATGGAAATACTGAAGGACTAAAGGGCTGAAGAAAGGCAAGTGCAAAAGTGCTAGGGGTATTACTCTCCACTGTTGCCACAGTGCTTCCCTGCAGCTAAACAATTTTCGTGTTTAGTTCATCATCTGTAAGCACTTCAGGTGATATATTTCAGCTGTAACAACTGTATGTTCTTGTGGCACATAAGATCCTATGTATTGTTGCGCACCTTACTGGCAGCAGTTTTCTTACAGCACTGCTCTGGCTGGGGGTTATCACAGACATCCACAAGAAACCTCCCGCTCATGTTGCTCACTCAGCCTGGAGGGCCTGAGAGGTAGACAGTGTTTTTTTCTGACTCTCCCTTTCTTTCACCTCTTCTGCCCCAATGACTGATTTCTGATGGACGGTGCAGCCTCCAGGAAGCATGGCTCAGCTTGCTGGGCCCAGCAGCTATCGTTAGCTCTGCTTTCTGACACATCTCATTCAGAACAGTCTCTTGAGCTTGTGTCTGGAGTGTCAAGAGTTCCCCCAGATGGATCTTCATCTAATCTCCTCTGGGTAGTCTTAAGTGCCTTGTTTTCCCTTTTCCTCTTGCTTGGCCTTTGTCCCTTTTGGTTTGCATGCCATCTAAATTCTCAAGATGACAGCAGCTACTGAGAATCTGGAGGTAACTTCAAGTACCTCTTTCACAGGGAGAAATTCTTCCTGTTTTCCTTAGCTCTACCTTGCACAGACCGAGTAGTTGCCTTACCTAATTACCTTAATTGTTCTGCTCAAAGACAGATATGGTGTCTGTGCTTGACGCTCACATTTTCCAAGGCATTAAAAAAAAAAAAAAAAAAGCCAAGAAAAACCAGGGGTTTCAAGAACGCAGTGCATGTTTTAAATAGGGCAAAACCTCAGGGTTGAAGAGCTGTGTCCATGTTCATTGTATCTCACTACATTATCAAACGAGATAAGTCATTAGAAAAAGTGACCTTCACATCAGATTCCTAAATGCACACATTAGCAGGTATGAAACTGCCCAAAGCATCAAGGAGTATCAACTGCAACGAAGTCAGTAGGAGCTGATGGAATATTACTGCACAGAGGTAAGAACCTAACGTTCAACAACAATTTTAAGCCGAGTTTACTGGAAAAAGGTGGTTTGTTAAATAATTTTCTGCACATTTGCCTGTCTTCATGTATGCTCAGCCCCCTTAATGGCCTTTGAGTTAACTAGGCAGTTTCCACCAAGTTTGATGGAGGTTGAAATTACACTCCAAGATACTAAAATCCTGCAAATCTCATAAAAAGAGAAACCTGCACTGAAGAAGGTGTGCCCTTATAGAAGACAGGTCTTTAGCAGAAGCAAAACCTTCCCAAGCACAAAGAATCCATGTGGGAGACATTACAAATGTCTCAGTCATGGGAAAAACCCCTGACTAGAGCCAACACTTTCTTGAACACCAGAGTACACAAACAGAAAGCAGAAATCCCGCAGAGATCATGCTCCTCCAGCTGCTCCTCCACTCCTTTACTCTTGCCATGGATCTTCTCAATTTTTTAACAAACTTTCTTATGTGGATGATTCTCAAGTTTCCTTCATCATTATGGGCCATTTAAAACATCCAAATCAAAGGAGGAATACAAAGTGTTATACAGGCAGTCAGTCTACCTTACTAACCAGATTACTTAGTCTGTTACTGCTTGCATGCTTGTCTGCTCCTTCCACTTCCTATCTAAATGCAGGTAAGCAAAGAAAGCTGAGCAGGAGAACTGTGCTAACGCTGTTCTGCACGGGCCGTTTCTTTCTGAGTGTGACATTTATTTCGTTTATGGCACTACCAAATACTCCTGGCTAGGGATGATGGGGGCATTTGCATTAAATTTAGCCAGGTATGTTGTTTTGCTCAGGCTGAAATGCTTGCCAGGAACATATCCATTTCAACAATTTTCTGGTCCATATTTGCCTAGTCATTTCTTATTACAGAGAGAGGGGAGCATGAACTGAAAGGTTTGAGTTTTCAAGTCTATATATATGAAAATCCAGTAACAAGAGAGTTATCCATCTGGTTCTTATGTGGAGAAATAAAAATAACGGAAATATCAGAATTTTATGTGAGTTGAATAACATGAAGCATTAATGAAAGCAATTTGTTCTGACCTGAACCCATCTTTGCATTATTCTGCTGTTGTATCTTACTGATACAACATTGAATTCTACCCTTTTGCTAAAATTTCACACCTTTTGCTTGATTAAGGAAAGTAAGGGATAGTGTAAAGAGTATCTGTATTCCTCTTCCTATTACTGTCTGAGTGCTCATCGAGCTGGATCTACAGTGCTTTTCCTCTTAATCAGTGACTGTGGGTAGTTAAGTGGTATCATTTGAAGGAACACATTTTGAGTTAGGATGGCTTCATCTGTATGAATCAGCAGACTTTCAATTTTCTCTGTGGTTTGTCTGTTACAGAACTTATCTGTGTTTGATGCAGTTTGATGACAAATTACAACTGACAATCCGGTTAGCTCTTCCAAGATGGTCACCAAATAAATAAAAAGTGAATGCCACAATGTTGGTTTTCTCTTTATGTTTATGTTTACATGATGGAGAACATTGCTGCTGCCTCTAATACATACATCTTGTATTGCAGATTTGAAATATTAGTGTCACATCTATGAAAGTAAGCAGTGAAGAGAGGAGGAATGAACATCTTTGAAACAACACAGAAAACATACACACACTTCACACAGTTTCGGGAGACCTAAAGCAGTATGAAAATACTCTTGAAATCTGCCTAAATCTGCAACCAGATTCTGTTTCAGGATATTATCAAAGGCTTGAACAAAACCAATGCATCGCAGATGCAGGATTATGAGAAGCATGAATAACCATGGCTAAAAATAGGTCTTTTGGGATGTCGTTGGGTCAAGGGCAACAATGCACAAGAAGGGAGAAACTTCTAGGAAAAAAAGAAGTAGGATCCAGAGAGTACAAATGTGTCTTCCACAGAAAAAAACCCCAAAACTTAACAACGAAGCCCCCCCAAACAATCCCACCCCCAAATACTTGAAAAGACAAAGGACTAGTAATCATCTGTAAAATGTAGTACACCATGTGCTGATGCACAAGTAAGGAATATTGCAAAGAACCAGCATCCTCCCCATTTTCAACAGATAGACTCTGGCAGCAAGAGTTGCTATTTGTGCTTTAAAGCCAAAATGACAGCACTGAAGCATACCAGATGTATAGTGCAATTTCTGAATATTCTGCAGGAAAAACTCCTTTGTATACTAAGTGATCTTTGTATTTATCATAAAGTGTCCTTATTAATGCAGTTATGATAGCAACT
The DNA here is from genome assembly GCF_000710305.1 of Buceros rhinoceros silvestris. NCBI lineage: Eukaryota > Metazoa > Chordata > Aves > Bucerotiformes > Bucerotidae > Buceros > Buceros rhinoceros. The sequence goes on along the minus strand of NW_010406405.1, from coordinate 20,711 downwards.
TCGATCTCAAAGCAAGAGTGCTTCTATTGAAAAAGAAAAAATGTAAACCAACAAATGATATTTCAACTGAGAATCAAAACCTTTGGAGTCCGAAAGACCAGGTCTGAAGGAGGCACTAGGTACATATCAGCTGGTGTGACAAAGGGATCGTGTATCCAGACAAGTTGTTGATGGATATGCTTGCCAAAGATAATTTAGTGCCGAACACAGAGCTGAAAACAACCAAGTAAAAAATCAATAGGCATCCAAGTGGCTCCGTGTAGAGCAGTTTTACTGAGGACAGCAGACATCAAAGTATGCAGTGAGAGTGAGCTGTGGGCTTTTCAGTCCTCAGAACTGAATTAAGTCAAACGCACATGGCTTCTTCATACAATGCTAACAGGATAGAAGGAAGACTTAAGCTCATCAGCAAGAACAGAGCAATGGATAAACCTCTTTGACTAAGACTTAGTTTATTTAGCCAAATGGGGGGGAAAAAAATCCACCAAAGCCCCCCTGAAACCATCACTATCCCATCTGTCTGCGTTATTAACAAAGACTTGTCCAAAGGCTGAGTGGTGTTAACAAGGCATCTCTGCTCACTTGAACTATACGAAGGTGCAGAAAGTTAATACATTGTTAAACATTTACCAGACAACAAGAACAAAAGGGGTGAGAAATCCAGAAGGATCCACTACCAGCATTTATTTCAAGAATACAACTGCTGGCCACAAAATCCAGGTAAGAGACAAATTTTTCTCTTGTCCCATCAGCAAGTCAAACCTCATCAAAGCCTTGCTTAAAAGACAGTGTGTGTGTGTGGGCATCAATCACAAAGGTAAGGTACATCAGTTCTCTATTCGACTGTGATTCTCTTTCTCACTAACCAAAGATTGCCACAGGAAAACGTGACTTCTTGAAGTACCGTTAAAGAAGGAAGATGTGTGTTACACGGCACGCTCAAATGATGGGTAGAATCTAGCAGTAATTCAGATCTTGGCTAACGCATGAGAAAGTCAGAAAACAGACACAAAACATCACTCACTGACAGTAATATAATAGCATGCTCCCCCAGGACCGACACATGCAGGGTACCGACTGGCCTGCGTGTCTTTTTGGGACGCAATGCCGTCAGTGTTTTTTCAGACAAAGGAAAACTGGGAGCCCTAGAACTCATGCAAAGAAAATGCCATTATCAATATAACTTTTCAGTGTTTGGACAACCCTGGGAGCTTTCATCAGGCTTCTTTCAGAAATTACAAGAATTCACATGCCATCTGTTTGTCCCTAAAAGTGCAACGACTGATGCCATTATCAACCCTTCTCTGCCAAAAGGGATGAAATTGACTCCAGCCAGCTTCCCCCACGCAAAGATTGCTTATTCCAGCATGAACTGCATGCAAACTATTAAGCAGGAATTTGGAGATGATTCCTGCAATGTGAATCCACTCTGCTGGATCCAACAAGTTATGGCTGGACAACTGATGCCACAGGGAATTTGGACATTCAGTGGATGTCTGAATCATCATCACCCAAAACTGTCTTGAAGCTTATGAATTACAGATGTGTAATGTCCATTCTTGCCAAACTGATGAATGCTTATGCATTACTAATGGATTCAAATGCGCAGAGATAGGCAAGTTCCAAACCATACCAACTAAATGACTGATGGATGGAAAGGAACAGAGTTTGCAAGATCACTTCAGTAAAGATTTGGCAGAGCAAGATGAAAATCATGAGAATAATCATGTTACACAAGGCCTGTGAAGTAAATACCTGACATGCTTCCACAGGGGGGAAATATCATTTTGTTTATTCATGGTATATTTAAACTTATGAGTTCCTTACTTGTGTTCAGAGTCTCTTTTTAATCCACAAACTATGTACTCGGATAAAGTGAGGATCATCATCCAAAACATGCTTAGCAGCACTGAACCACTCCACTGAGAAAGCTATCCCATCCAAACACAGTCTAGAGGTAGAAACACCTGCAAAGATTTTCATAAGAATTTTGACCATGTGAACCATCAGCAAGAGGAATGCCTGACCTTGGCTCACCAGCAGTTGGCTGCACAAGACACTCACTTGCACTTTGCAAGATCTCCTCAAGTGGCTTCTTTTGGCAGGTGATCCAGCTGCTAGAAATGGGGAAACTGTCCTTATTAAATAGAAAAATAGACTTCAGTGGAGACAATAAGCTAGTGCTAACACAGAAAAAAAAGTGGTACTGCTTTCCCCCTGCCCTGTCTGCTCAATTCCATCCTTGGTGGTACCATGTCCTGCCTACTGACACAAGGGTTTGCAACTGCCATGCAGTTAACTAGACTGGGGAAAAGAACCAGCTACCACCCGGACCACCCCCACTCCTCCTAACTTCAGCTGAATCTGCTCCAGTTCACCATAGGCTAGAAAGAGAAAAGCATGGTGAAAGGGATAGTACAAGGGCAAGAACAAGCAGCCGGAAGAAGAGGTAGTGTGGAACTACTGCTTTTATCAACACTGAGAACTTACGCTGGCTTGAAGTACTTGTCTGACTACAACCCTGAGATATTCCAAACAGCATCTCATGTCAGCTTATATTTTACCACTCCATAATCCTGTCATCACTGCTTGAAGCTGGTCAAAATGGAATCTGTTTTTGGAAAAGAGAGTTTCTTTTTCAAAAACTGAACTCAAGCCTTTCTTCAGGTCTGAGAAGGACTGAATAACTGAAGACTACTCCTGCACATTTAGATCCAGTGTGATCCACACCCCAAAATACATCTTGCCCACGACAAGCACTACTTCCTCATTACCAAGCAACACAAGTCTAAATCAGCGAACATCCAACTGGGAAGACGACAGATGAGACTGAAGAGAAAAACCCAGAATAAACTTGAGGAAGCCAAAACTGAATAAATAGATCACACTTACTCAGAGACCAGCCTAAGTGACTAACTCAGTTTCGGCACTCCTCTCCCAAATTAGGAAGCGATAGCCATTGCCCATTCCCCTCTTTTCTTGCATGCCATGCACAGTTTGTTGTCCAGGTCTGGTAGTGTGCAAAACCTGTGCAGGTCTCTCACCTTGGGTGGGAAAAACACACAGCTCTAGATCACTCATTTCTGCTCACCATTGGTGACAGCAACAAGCGACAGCTTGAAAGCTTTAGGCCAGGATTTTAAAATCAATGTTTTTCTGTCCATCAGCCTCCATTCCCAGGATGCTTTGATTCTTACATTGCTATGAAAAAGCCCCCTTTTAATTTTGTTCACTTTGGCTCAACTTCTTAGCTTTAAGTCACTTGTTATTAAAGTGAATTGACTTTTGTAATTAAAATATTTTAAACACATTACACTAAATATTTTATTTAAAAAATTTACTATAATATTTCATATTTTATCACGATTTAATATCTTTTAATACTGCGATTTTGTGTATTTTAATGTAAAAAGCATAAAGAAACCGACTGAAGTAAGTTTTTCAGCATTTCTGAAATAAAAGTATTCAACCAATCAGAAGGAATAAAAAGCGGCATACCTCTTCTATGACCAATACAAACACTTTTGTCCTCCACATTGATTCTGAAAATAAGCATCCATAACATTAATTTCCCACGTACTCCCCACCCCTCAAAGCACTGACTCAGTGGTGTGGCTGGTGCTGCCTCTTACCCCTTTGGGGAAAC
>NW_010406405.1:16551-16891 GCF_000710305.1 Buceros rhinoceros silvestris | reverse complement strand
CTGAGCTGCAGCTCGCTGGTAACGATTTTACTCGTACTTTTTTGTGAAATTGATTGTTGGGCCAAAACTTTTACATTGGGCCTCAGTCCTCTGGCATCTGTGTACTCATTTATTTCCCCTGAATCCAAAGTTTCTTTGAGATCAGGGTTTTTTACAAAGTCAGGCAGATTCAGATGAGGATGCTAACCTTCTCAGTGTTCAGGTGATGAAAGATCTAATGTGAATCTCAAGTGATGTCCTCTAATGACTCAAACCCACCTTTCCTGGAAAAGCTGCCTAGCCCAGGCAGCCTATGAGACTGTCTGAAAAACTCCTGGAGCTCCAAGAGTCATTCTCTTTC
>NW_010406405.1:1031-16450 GCF_000710305.1 Buceros rhinoceros silvestris | reverse complement strand
CCTACTCCTTCCCAGGCATTCGCAGCAGTGCTGAAAATAATATCAGAAATAACAAAAAAATCCTACTTGAGGGAGAGACGGTGCGTCTGGGAGGGAGACAGGTAACGCAGTTCCCTCCTTCTCCCCAGCAGGTCCTCCCCTCGATGGGAGTGCACACGGAAGGTTTTATGGAAGTGACATATGTCTAATTGGCTGAAAGGTAATATTCAAAGGCCTGCCGCTCCTCTCTGAGCTCAGGGACTGCAGCTGGCAGAGTGTTAAATCAGTTAACAGTTGGGCCCATTACTGCGCTGCACCACTGCTGCTGCTGCTGCTGTTACCGGGGCTGCTGCCCAGTTTGGTTCATTGAGCTCCACAGTCAATGGAGAAGGCATCTCTATTGTGCACCTCAAAGCACGCTCACAGCCCCTGAAAGAGAAACAGGCCCCAAACTACTGGGGCAGATCGTATGACAGGATTACTTGCTTGTTGTTCCTCTTTCTTTCTTTTTTTCTTTTTTAAAGGACTTCTCTTGGACTACAGGAAGGAATTACGTGAGGGGGAGACCGTATTACATAGTGACAGCTGGAAAACTGAGGATTGCAGACTAGTAACAGAGCTGGGTTCCTTCTGTGCCGGCTGGACACCTACCTAAGGCATCTTTTAATTAATTTGTGTGGAGAGTGATCTCCAGAACCCGGGCAGCACAGAGCAAATCCTTGCACAAGTGATGGAAGCGGCAGCCTGCCCCTGCACTGCGGGGAGGACAGGATTTTTTCACAAAAGCACACACATCGGCCCCACTTCACAAGCCTTAGAGCACAGCAGTGCCAGCAAGTATTTATTGTTCTTACAGGATCCAAGCACACAGGTTCAGGATATGTGTTAAAGCTGTGGTTAAGCAGAGCTCTGAATGCCAAACACTCCAGCCACCGCAGAGGTCAGGTAAAAATCAGTATTTCTCTGCTGGCGTCAGTAGACATCATCTCGCTGAGAAGCTTCACTAGCAGCCCAACAGCGCTCTGTAATTAGTTCTGATATCCCTGTCTAAGCAATAGCAAACAGACAATTTATATCCACCCCTCCACTTCTGGCAAGCCAAGGCTACGTGTACACATCTCAGAAGCCTGTAGATGTGCTTGCAATAAAACATCTACTGTCTTCCAGTGTTGTGGACAGGTACAGCACCAGGGACCTCCACCACCATTTAGGATGAGGATAGCAACTGTTACATAGCTACCCATGAAGGCAGCAAGGGCATCACTACCTGGAATTTTGACATGACCCTTAGCTGCCACACTCTCCTGGAAATGTGCAGACATAAACAATTTCTGGTAAAGTACATGCAAATGCTTCATCTCACCTTGTTAGCTTGGAAATGCTTTAATTTACCACTCTCACTGTTCCAATACGACTCAGTAAAGCCACACTGTAATCTATCTTCTCAGCCACATGTAGAAGTCATCACAACCATTTAATCTGAGCCTAAAAACTGCACAAAGCATGCATTTCTGTCCTGCGTAAAAATAGCACTTTCATTTGAGAACTTCAAATCCTGCTGGAGACTGGGCAGATGGTGGCTCACGTTACCAGTTTTCCTCCACATTTTTTTGGCTGAGGAAAAATCAAGTTGTCAAATCTTAAAGCAAAGTTTAAATTTTGCATTGATTTGATTCAAAATGCATAGTAGTCCAGGCCTGTAAAGACAGCAAAACCTCCAAGCTCCATGACGTTTCTGGAGGGGAGAAAAGATTGGCCTCATTTTCATCTAAGTACTGGCACATTTGTACCATTCCGGCAACAAACAAGGACACCAAAGTGTGTTTAACAGCAGACTGGCACCAAACGAGTTGCCACAAGAGAGGGTATAAGTCTAGAGTGCTCAGGCTCCATTGTGGTAATTGTGATGAACTTCAGATAAACGCTTTTATCATAACCACAATAAAGGAAAGGCAGGAGACCTGGCTTGCCACTCGACAAAAGCACAGTGCACTACCTCACACGCGCCATGGAATAAGACCCAAGACTCAGGCACTCACCACAAAGCAGATGAAGCAATGTAATTCCCCACCCTTGCTGGTCTTGAGGTAATTTGTTCATGTACTTGTCCCCAGGGTGAGTAAAACCAGCCTGTTGTGCCAGAACATCCTGAAATAGCAACATATGCTGAAGCTGTACATTATTATTAACACCTAGGATTATGCCAGTGTGTATCATACCTTATCCGGCTATACCACACATGTCATGTAGTCTCTGAGCACACAACATTATTGCACTATTCAGTCATTTAATTAAAACAATAATTGATGTATAAGGTGAAAAATAAATAGCTTTTTTTCCCAAAAGCTCACTGCTCATCTCAGAAAAGATGGTATAGATACCTGACAGAATGCACTAAAAAGTGGAAGAGGGTTTTTGTGCTAGGAACAGAAAAAAAGAATTTTAGAAACATGAGAAGCAAGGGGAGCTGGCAGAAAAGCCAGACAGAGTATGACTGACTGGCCAGGCTACCGGTACGATTGACAGACGACTGTGGTAGGAGACAGAAAGGATAAGCTGCAGGAGAGAAAGACAAAAAAGTTCACTTTTGCTATATAGGGACTGCAAATGGACAACATATCTGGGAAAAGATTTTTGGAAAACAGGAAGGAGGCAAGGCTGGACGGAAGGGAAGGGAGAGAAATGGAAGTGTGATGGGAGAGTCTTCGGCCCTGAGACAGAGATCTTGTAAGGGACTGCTGTCATCCAGGGACCAAAACCCCAAGGTCAGTGGAGAAAACACCGAGGAATACCAACACAGAAAATGAGAGACCAAGACATTTCACGACTTCAGAGCATTTAACACTACCAAGCATCCAGACTTTCCGCATCCCACAGGCCATCGCTTTTTACTCTAGCTATCATGATCGGCTTCCCCAACAAAATTAATTTACCAAATGCTGTTCTATTCCCTTCACATATAAGATGGAAAGAACTACAGGACACAGTTTCATGGCCCTCATGTCTGGTATGCAGCTCCCTTTGACACCACGGCTGAGCCGGGGCTCTTGGTGTGTAGTGGAGGGCAATATGGTCTAGTGATCTCAGCAGGCGAGGGCTGGGAGGTGGGCATGCCGCGCTGCTCGTGCCAGCTCTCACACTTTACTGCTCCCTCTTCAAAACGGGAATACCACCTGCCAGCCCCACAGGCTTGTCATGAGGATTGATTAATGTTACTAGACATTTTTAAGAGCGGGGGGAAGCTCACCAGACAGAGCTGCAAAAAAGCTGCGTGTGGGCAAACAGTTTTATTACTACTGCTACGGCTTAACAGCACTTTCACTCCACAAACTGAGGCCTACGCCATAAAGGAATGGTTACATTTGGATCCAGTTATGTCTGAAAGATTTGTGGCTGTCAGGCACAACTACAACACACAGCAATTACAGAACAAGTGACTTAACCAAGGGAAAAGTTGCCCATCTCTTGCCTTTTCCTTGGCTCCAAAAATCCCTCTGTAGCCTTATATGTCTTCAGCGCGGTAGGTGTTTCCACGTGATGCCAGCCACAGTCTCATCTCACAAACTTTCTAACCACCACCAGACAGGCTCCCTCAACCCTGGGATCCCACTGTGTGATAATGTGTGCCTGCCCCTGCATCCGAGCCTGCAATGCCAACAGTTTATCATGGGCACGTTAGCTCTGTTGCAGACTTTTGCATTCGCCCTAAAACTCGCAACTTGAATTACAGGGGGACTGCGATTCCTCCGGCAAATCGAGGGAAAAGGCATGGACGGGGTAACCCACACCATGGCGGGGCTGCCATTCCAGAGCACAGATAAAAGTGAAACCTGAGCGGAAAATGTTTGCGGTGCCACTGGCAATCAAGGGCCGGGTTGTCCCAGCAACAGGAACACTTCATCAGCTCAGCTAACAGATGGTCAGTGAGCAACAGGCAGCATATGTTCCAATAAGCACTGACATCAGCACAGATGGAGGGTGGGCAGGAGGCTGGCCCTGAAACATAACCTGACATTTCCTTCTCATTTGGTGCTGCATTGTTATAACTCACACAGGAAGATTAGCAGGGAAAAGTGAATAGCATTAGGGAATCTGCTCAGGAACCGATTACTAACACTTCACTGCAGTTTTAGATTTTTACTTAACCAGAGTGCAACATTGTTAACAACATTCAGGGGCAGAGAAGGAAAATGCAGCGGGTTTTAACGATGGGGCTTTATTTTCATCACAGGCAGATTTTCCCAAGAACACTAATTAACAGATTGCCACCTTCTAGGACTCTAGATCTCCAGTTCCACTGATTTCTACAGCTTTTTCTTTTACTCCTTGCATCCCTCCCCCAACAGAATGCACCCAAATATCCCACAGGATTAAATAAAGCCCCACAACACATTGTCACAAAGGGTATAACTTTCCTCAGCCCACAAATAAACTTTAATGGTTGTTACAAAAGACAGAAAAATATCCTCAGAAGGAAAAAAAAAAAGACATGTATTCCTGGTGATGAGCATTTCAATAAAAACTAGGCATCAAAGGAGACTATAGACATTGGAAATCAACAGCAGATTGATCTGGGACACAGGGAATCAGCATGCAAACAGGTTACACACAAGTTGTGTATTTACGGACTTGCATTGAGGATAAATGGAAAGCATGCTGGACGGCTCCAAAATGCCTGATTGTGACAGACAGCAAGATGTCAAGTAGATTCATCCAAATGATGTAAGCATACAGCTGTATCACAGGCAAATATTAAAGAAATGCAACATGCGCAGCGACCACCTTCTGTTACCTCATGAGACACCGTTAGAAGGCTTTTCCTCTGCTAATGTGTGGTAAAGTTTATCAGGCACCTCCCTTCAGCGCTAATGGGACTTGTATGCACATCCATCTCTCGTGTCAGCAAGAACAGACCATCCAGTGAAGCCAGTCTACAGTCGTGGGGGGACTGCCAAGCTGTTTTCAGGATAGCAAACCCTTTCGTCTCTGTTCCTTGTGCCTGTCTTCAGAAAGCATGAATTTGATCAAAGATTTGCAGTCTGGATGTTTCACCGTACACCCTCCTATTCATAGGGTTTCTTCTCCGAAGCTTTATCCAGATACTACACAGTCCTACAGACCGTTCTCAAAAGGATCTCCTGCCCTTCTTCAAGCTATAATATCTCTGAGAGGTGAGTATCATCAGCCCTCTTTAGCAAAGAGCAGCACAATTCCCAATAATTTCAAGTAGCTTCTAGTTTTGCACACCTTGGTATTTGGCCTCATCATTAAAGAGTTATTAAGGGTAATATTCAACACATTTAGTGGCCTCCCACTACACCAATCAGGATCTAAGCTTCATAGAGACATCTAAAGATGGTAGGCTGTGCTCCAGCAGATGACAATGGATGTGACAAGATATTGGTACGTCTTGGCCAAGGTCACAGAGCTAGCAAATGACAGGTCTAGGAAGCTACAGGGGAATTAATCAGGTTTCCTAACTCTGTCCCATATCCTACTGATTAGACAGAATCCTCTTACAGCAGACAAATTAGATACTCATCAGCTCTGAAAACAAGTGTTCGACAACTCCCTCATGAATGATGCATGTCATGAGCGAACAGACAATCACACACAAACTGCAGATTTCTGCGTAAAGAGGCAAGGTGTCTCAAGCACGTGCTCTGGCTGCTAACTTCCAGAGGCAAGAACTGTAACTCAAGAAAAGCCATCTAAGAACACTTTTGACCTGAAAAGACTGAGTAGCTGAAACATTTTTGATTCATTTCAAGCACAAGAATGCCAGAGATGATGCTGAGAGATAGATGCCTGTTTTAGGCTCTGGGCTGCTTTATGCAAGGATTTTTAAAAAGGCAATCTGCAAGACTGAGATTATGCTGTCAGAAGCCCACCTCTTCCACTGCTGTCTGGGGAATGTTCCACTCTTCCAGTCATAGGGGATGTTTTATTCCTTTCCTCCACAACAGGTAGGCAAAGCTTGTACATACTTACTAGTTTGGTGCAGCCTCACTGTCCCAATTACACCAAAGGCTTTGTATTTCACACACCACCATTTAGTTCTTTGGCAAATCTTCGCTGAGGTTAAAGCAGTGTGAATCCTTTATAATCGACGGTCTTCTTACATCGATGTTGAAGACAGTCAAAGATAGACAAAATGGAAAATTCAAAGCATGTGTTTTAATGGCAGCAATCACACTGTGTGTTTACAAAACAGCTGCAGGGTGATCACATACAGTTAGCATCTGCCAGTTAAAGACATTTGGAATTACATTTAACAAAGCTTTTCAGGATACAGAAGGATTGATCTGGTTTTGTAGAATGTGCTTTTTATCAGAAAAAATATCTTTTGTACCTCTATTTACATTACATATATTCCCAAACCTGAGGCAAGGAGGACACTGGGATTAGTTATTCAACAAGACACTGAGTGTGCCATTTCTCCCCATGTATGTATCTGTATGAGACATATATGATGACTCCGGACAGACATAATTTCTCTAGTACAACCAGCAGCCTAAGCTGTTAACATTGTCTGGATCTCCAGAAGATTCCTACCTCCAGGTACAGCCATTAAAGAATCAACTTGGCCAAGGTACCTGAGCACTCCCTTCCAGTGATTCCCTCAGTTCTCTGGAGCAGGGCTTGGACAGGTCACTATTCTGAGCAGGAACAGAAAGAGAGGAGATTGCTGCCACCTCTCCTTCACTCTCCAACTTCCTGCTTCTCAGAATGAGTAGGACATTCCTGTTTATTGAAATAAAGGTTACATCTCTCTCCTGTTCACCACCTTCGTTCTGACTCACTGCAGCCATCACTCATAACGTTAAGTCACACACTCGTCAAATGTTAATCTATATTGCTGATGACACTAAACTGGGTGCTAAGATGGACATGTCAGAAATGGAGAGACATCTTACAGGAAAGACCGGGACAGGCTGGAAGAATAGGCTAGCAAGAACAGTATGAAGTTTAACAAAGTCCTGCACCTGGGACAACATAATCAAAGTGCCCAGTATAAGCCAGCATCTCTGTGGCTGGGGAGCAGTCTTGCTGAAAAGGACCTGAGGGTCTTGGTGAGCAACAAGCTGAACGAGACTCAGTAGTATGACACTGCAGCATCAAAGGCATGTTGGTCCTGGGCTACATCCACAAGTGCATTGCTAGCAGAGAGAGAGACGTGATCATCCCACTCCACTCGCACTTGTCAGGCCACACCTGGAGTACTGGGTCCATTTCTGGTCCCATAATTCAGGAAAGACACTCACAGGCCAGAAAGGGTCCAAAGGAGGCCATGAAGATCATCAGAGGGCTGGAGAATCTGCACTATGATGGAAGACTAAAGAAGTTAGGTCTTTTCTCCCTGGAGAAGAGAAGGCTCAGGGGGCACCTAATCACAGCATTCCAATACTTAAAGGGCAGCTACAAAGAGGATGGAAGCTCTTTTCACAAGGAGCCACATAGAGAACACATGGGGCAATGGGTACAAGTTGCACTGGGACAGGTTTCATCTCTCTATAGGAAAGAAATTCTTTATAGTGAGAACAACTATTCCCTGGATCAGCCTCCGCAGGGATGTGGTAGGGTCCTCAGCACTGGAGGTTTTCAAGACGTGATTAGACAGGGTGCTAGATAATCTCATCTAGGCTCCCTGTCCCACAAAAGGTTAGGACAGACGGTCTTTCGAGGCCCCTTCCAACCCTGGCTGTTCTATGACTCTGTATCTCCCGCTGCTTTAGAGGAACAACAAAAAAAAAGTTTTACAAGATGCTTTTGGGAAGGGAGGCTGGGTTCACCTTCATGTGGAGCAAGTCCTTCCACTAAAGGGAAGGTCCTGTGTTCCCTCACCTGCTCCCAGCTACCGGTTTCTGCCCCTGCTTTGTGGTGGCACTAGCTTTTGTGCAGATGGATCAAGTAAATGATCAAAACCTAATATTTATTTTTCATTCCTTGATCAGGTTAGCTTTCAGTCAGACCAACTCCCTGACTTTGTAAACGAGGCACGCGCAAAGCAAGTCTGCAGACAGTAGTTTTTGATGTGCTATAAAGCAATCCACTGGAAATTTTTAGGACAGGCGACAATAATACCAATTGCCTGCAGCTTCTGTGGACATGTAACCACAAAGCTGTCCATGAATTAAGTGGCAGGACCTGGGTAACGAGGGTCTTGTCTCGAATTTTTACCATTTTAACCAAAGCTGCAAAGAACTAGCACAGGCATGACCTACAGCAGATGTGCTATGCCTACAACTAAAATCTGACAGGGCAGAGAAATTAAACCAGGGCATTAAAAGTCACTTCACTGGGGCCTTCCTGAACATTCGCCTTTGTGACATGGAGAGCAGGGACCATAAAATACAGAAGAATCCTTACTGAGAGCAGATCCTGGAGCCTATGAAAGGGCACAGCAAAGGGTGTAGTTGCTTTGCCTGACATCCCCATCACTATGACGGCTTCAGTGATACGTTAGAGCATTGCAAATAGAGAGATCGCAGCAAAATTTGCTCTGAGGAAGCATAAACAGAGCAGTTCTAACGAGGCCCATGCAATGTTAGGAGCATATTTGTGCAAGGACCGGCAGTGTTTTACAAGCAATTGCAGGTGCCTGATCTTAATGCTAGCAACCGCTTCTTTTTGACTGTACTGTAGCCAGGATTTGTAAGCCTGAGAGAGACTGAATGCTTTGTAATGAAGGTATATTGTAACATTTCTCTCCAGGTGGCACTTTGTTAACAACAATTAGATCCTGATTGATCTTTGAAGGGCTAATTCTTATGTGGTTTGCAAGGGTCCTACAAGGAGCAAGTGTTGAGTGGGGGCACTTTAAAAGTATTAGTGAGGAAAAAAAAAAGAATAGTGCCATAAGAAATTTGCAATACAATGCCCAAGCCTCCTTTGCACCCCATAGTAATTTGTTCTTATTCCTGTTATTATCCCCTCGGGCACTAATGGTCACTTTATTAATTAGTTGAAAATTGCATTCTAGGTCAAATGGCAGCTTTTTTCAATCCCATTGTTGCAAATTGCTAGTGGTATGGCCCAGTAAATGGCAGTGTTACTGCAAAATGGGAAAGATCCTTTGCTTTTCAAGATAAAGCCCATGGACCAGCTGCACTTCCCGTGACATTTCTAAGCAAAGCATTTTCCCAGGCCTGCTTTTAAGCAGTTAGAAATTAAACAGAACTCACTGTCATTGTTAAGATTTCTAATCATAGGCTGTATTTGCTCTCACTCTCCTCACTCCCCTCCCCCTCTGCCGTTTTAATTCTAGCCGAGCCTGTTCTCTAAGGTGCATCTCTGCAATGGTTAGCCCCATTTTTCAGGAAAGTAGGCAGTGTGTTTAGGTGCCTTCTGGAGTTTCTGGAGCTCTAATGGTAATACTTTAGAGACATCTGCTTTAGCAGGAGAGGACAGATACTTAGCAATTTTTGAGGAATAAGGTCCTGCTTGTGGCATCAGAAGTTAGAGACTCAAAAATTACAAATCGCTCTTGAAAATATTTGCTGGCTACTGAATGTAGAAATAGAACAAATGACAGCCTCAGAAAACAAAACAGGAAACTACAGATTTTGTGAAAGTTTTTCGTAAAGAAAACTCCTACTGAGGACAATGGCAGTTTAGCCTTTAAAACAGATCAGCCCACCAGAAGTGAACATCAAAGCAGCCTATTTTCCATTAACTACTTTCTGCAGCCTACTGTGCTGGATGCAATCTGTCATGCAAGTTTGTAGCCCAGCAGTCAGGAAAGCTACCAGAAGTCAGAAGGCCTGGGCTAACTTCCCAGCACTGTCAGTCCAACACATCTACAAGGGTGCTGTTAATTTAAAGTCAGATGCACAAGCCATCTAAGACAAAGAACAGCCTTTAATTTCTATTTTTCAAACAATTCTGGCCTCATATCCTCCGAGTCCTCTTCTGCGAAGTTACCTTTAAACTGATTTGTCTCCTTTTCTGGCCGTCCAAATTTAAAATAAACAGACTTCACAGGGAAAAAAACCTTCCCTCTGGCCCTTCAGAGGGATTTCACTGAAGTCATAAAAAGAGGGAGGAAAAGTATGGGAGAAAAATGATACAGACTCTCTCACAGAAGTTTCACATGTGCTACCCTCACATACGTAGAAGTGCAATTGTTTGGGGGTTAAAACTATTCTCTCTTGAAGCATAGATCATATCCAGCACATGGAAAGGCAAATGCATATTATCCTCCAGCAGGCTGGACATTTGTCACCTCAAAATCTAAATGCTGGGGGCTGGCACCAGCTGTAGTCCCTGGTGAGCATTACACGGGGCAGTTAACCAACCCCTGAATCCCTGCACTCCCAGACCACAAGCAACAGAACCTTCCCCGCGCCCCAGTTCTACTTTCTAAAACAAGCAGCTATCTATCAGACTTGCTAAGTTGGGCTCTCTCTGTAGGCAGATGGGGGTGTTTATCAGGGAGAGGGATGGTGGATCGATTAAGCAATAACATGTTAGTGCAAACAAATGCTCAATGACAAATTTCTTTCCTACTCCCAACAAGTGCCAGGGCACACACACTGGCTCCTATCAGCACTTAATTCTTTTTTTCCTTTGTTGATGCTAATTTTTAACTTGCTTGGAGCAGAAGTTTCTTATAGCACTGTTTGTTAGCAAAGAAGTAAAAGAATTCCCTCCTCAAAATAAAAGGAGGATGAATTTACAGGTTATTTATTATTTCTTTTCTTTTACCATGCCAGGAAAGCATTCAAAATGTAACTGTTGTGTAAAGCATAAACCACAACCACTGTCTAGACTTGCAGAGGCATCACACTCAGTTGCAAAATGAACATAGATATGCATATAGCAAATAAAAAATACAACTGCATTAGGTGTAAGGCAACCGTGATGGAAGTACAGTATTCCCTAGGTTTCTGAATTGTTTTTAAGACCTAGAATTTTTGGTCTAGATGCGTTAGCCACCTTCTTAATGCTCTGTGCCGCTGTGCATCAACTGTGTAGCTGCTCTCCCTCTTTTGTCTGGAAATGCAGTGTTGCTAGTGGATTTGTTCTTAATCTCTCCTGCTTGCTCCTTTGTGGAGTCTTCCCTCTGCACAGGGAAGATAGATAGAGTGGAAAATAAATCACACCTACAAAATGATGGGTTTGTTTAAGAGAGAAGTACTGCAATTTGCCCAGAGATGGTTAAGATGATGAGTCAGCCTTACCACCACATTTAAGTGTGGTGACTTTTCATACGTGTATTACATAATAAGAGGTCTAGCTTTACCACCAGAATGCCTTAAACCTGGATAAACTTTACTCAGATTGAAAACCCTCCAGCAGAATGGAGATCAGAAGGACTAAAGGATCTGACAGGTAAACAAACCAGAGGGCAAAGAAGATTATCAAAAGGCAGCATATTACACACAGACATCCTTTTAGATGAGCTGCATCATCATCACAAATGAAAATTAGAGAATTCTCAGAAAGTAAACACAGAGCCTGCTGGGCCTCTGCTATCAACAAACAAACAAATCCTTGACTAAAATAAAGCTGGATCTGAGAAAGCTAACTCCTGAATGGTTACCGTGACTTAATTTTCCAAATGTCGTAATTGATACACAAGTTTCTTATAATTTTTCTAAAAATTATGATTGCTTTCACTGAACAATGACTTCTTTGAGCTACTTACAGCTCATTTAGAAATCACATCTGAGATCCAAACAGCTCTCACGGTACAGTTCTGCTCTTTTAATAGGAGTCCAAAGGCCAGCTGCATACTTGGCTATCTGATTTTTGAGATGGGGGCAATTCTCTATTAAAAAGCCTGCAGTTATCAGGCATTTTCAGAGGGCTTATACCCAGGATTGGTTTCTGTGCCTAGTATTTCTTGTGCCTTCAGGCATGAAAAAGAGAAGATTAATACATTTGAAATATCAACGTATTTCATATCAAAATTCATGCCTAGATCAAGTATATTAACATTGAATACATCTCTTTTTACCTATGGGACCACTACTAACAATAGTTTATTCAACAAACGATCTAATGACTAACTGTGGAAGAAGAAAAAGAACAAACACAAGATACAAGATAAAAGCCTAAAAATATTAAATGTTGCATACCTCCCTCGTATGCCATGTCTCTTCCTTCCTTCCCTAGACTGTGTAATTTTCAGGATTGTGATTGTATCAGATTAGCAAACCAAGTCCTTAATCTCCCAAGGACTGGTGAGCAGTAGTTGCTAAGGTAATTAAGGAGGAGAGGAGAGTCTTTTGGTGGTACTAATTGATGAACACCCAGGAGAGAATGCAACACCCTGTGTGACTGAAATTCTGCAGTCAGAGCAGTTCTTTGGCCCCAATTAAACGTCTACCCCCTTATTTGTAGTATATAGAGATATGGGAGACAGAACTTGAAATTACTCCAGCTGAAGTCCTGCCTGCACTCTGATTTCAAGTGTGTTAAGAGAGTTTTCAGTTGTGCACTACCGTAACTCCTACTCACGCGTGCAATGAGCAGCACTCAACACAAGATCAGGGCCAGTACTTGGTTTTGATTCCTTACCTGAACAAACAAATGTTCAAGACTGTAGGGTTGGGTTTTTTTAAATACAACAAAGATATATTTTCGCAGTTGGCACAAACAAAACCAAACATTAGTCCTTAATTTTGTACTTAGATGAAATAACACATTTAGGCTGGTGAGTACTCAGAATATCCTGCCAGCTGCCTGTCTTTTACAGACAGCTCTTCATCACGGGTTGTCTCAACTACACACTGTAGGTTAAACTTAACACCTAATGTCCTATCTAGGACTTCAAAACCAGTACAAGCCAGTAGAGCTCTAGAGTATCAGCTGCAAGAACATATTCTTTAACAGATGAGCTTCCATGTTCTGAACCAGCTTCACATTGTGATGTGTAACTTTGAAAACACAGTGTACTCAGTAGCCTGATTATGAGTGAGAAAGGTCTGGATGCCAGCTGCAGGGTCTAGGAAAGCAATGAATGGAAGGTCCTAACTGTATAGAGATACACAGAGACCTTGCTGGTTGTAGCTGTTTTCAGTCTTTCAAGCTGTTTTCAGCAGCAAGTCCCACAGACCATATCTATCGTTTTGATACCGTCCAGTTACTATGGTAGTTACAGACAAACTTTCTGAACCACCTGTGCTGTCAAGTCCTTAAAGTCCACCGTCATGGAGCAGCAAGGGTGGGCTGCTCCACAAAGAAAAGCGAGCCAGCAGCTGAGTGGCAATGCAGGTAGGGCAGTGACCTCACTGGTGAGGGTGCAGCCCCACAGCATGTGAACAAGAGCAGGTCTAATGGTGGTAACCACGTTCACATAACAGTCTTAAGATCACTATGGTGATGAGGGATGTCCCAGGTCAAACCAGGAAGTCAAATCAGCAAGGCAAGGGCAGAATCAGCAAGGTGCCAGGCAGGTCACAGGCATACCTGCAAAGCAGATTAGGCAAAGGACCTGGGGCAAAGACCTAGGCTAAAATGCAGCTCCTGTGCCAAGGGGCAGAGGCCTACTGTGAGACTCTTCACAGCTCTCCCACAGGTCTTCCTCACACACCAGCTGGATCCAAGGTCACCCAGCTGCAGGCAGACAAACTCCGTGGGGTCCTGGAGGAGAGCCTGGTAGAGCATTCAGGGTGCAGACAGCCACGTCGGGCACCTCTGCAGCTGGGACCCTAAGGAAACACTGGAGCTTGTATACTCACCGAGCCCCTTCCTGAGCAACCTCAGCAAGTTTGAATGACCTACATTCAGCAGCAATCTTACCAGGTCATCAAAATGCATCTAAGAGGGCAGCGGCACCAGACTCACAAAGCATCATGGTACTCCTGCACTCTCAAGCGTGATTTGCCTACATGGCACAAACAAGCCATGGTTTCTGCTTATTTACTGGGCTGACCGTGCTTCTACGAGGGCCACTCTGAAAGAAATGCCTCCTATTTTATTGTGTTGGCCCACAATGTCAGCGGCAGATGTTGGTGGTCTGGCAGTAGAGGTTGAACCTTCCCACCAATATTCCATTAAATCTTGTTGCTGTGAGACAGACGGCAGCAGAGGGGCAGCCTGACAACATGGTGTCTGACACGGCAGTGCGTATGATACGAAGGGGTATAATTGAATTCCTGCATGCAGAAAAAAATTGCACCCACTGAGAATCACTGATGCTGGTGAACATTCATGGAGACCAAGCAGTGGGTGCCAGCACAGTGAGGTGGCGGGTGGCGCATTCCAGCAGTGACAACAGTGATGATGGGTCCCCTCCGCTGGTGCTGATTTTGAATACAAGCCCGGCACGCAGGCTCTTGTTCATCACTGGGAAAACGCACAGCCCATGGTGGTGACTGTGTCGAAAAACAGTGTTTTGTAGCTGAGAATTTGCTCTATCAACAGTGTTATTGTGCTCTCTGCACCTGTGGTAGTTTCCATGGAAATAAATAGGAAGCATTACTTTCAGAGTGACCTACGTGTATCACCAAAAGATACTCTCTAAGAAGGAGGCTCTGCATCACAGAGTAATCTCCCATCAACCTTTCTAGGGAAGGAGCATATGTCAGCCTGCCTCCCAGCTTTGCTGACAAGTGGGAGTCAACATTTAAACATGCACATGTAAAATTTTGATCTTCTTTCCCAACATTTAATTAAAGACCACCTTTTCAAAATAATACCATGTGTTTGATCATCCTTAGAACTTTGCCCAGACAGCATGGCACAACAAGATTTGAAGAGCTTTGGCACTGCTATTCCCCGCTGCCTGAGCGCAGCGCTTGCAAAGGAGGCAAAGCAATTAAAACTGTTTCATAAAATAGGCATAATCTATATATTTTGATACTTACAGTGCCACAGTATCATAAGATTAACTCAGTGCTTCAGTGTTTTCTGCAGTCCAGATTCAGATTCGCAGTGGGATGGTGTCACAAATAAGCAAAGTAATATAAGATGAAGGATACATAAGAGATAAAAAGAGGACAGTTGACAATGTCTTCCTGTCAGTCACTCTTTGTCTCACAATGACGATGTAAAGATTTTTGTTGAGTCACAGTTGGCTAAGCTATTGATATTACTGAATGCTCTCCGAATCTCCTTCCAGATGGGAAATAAATAAATCCACAATTTCAGTGAACATTTCATGAAAAGCAGCTATCCAGTGCACAGGCTAGAGAAGACAGTAAGCAATATCGCCAAACAAGAAGTAAGAATGCTTTTCTTCACAAATATAGGTTCCTCACTTCAAATCCACATCTGTTCTTCCTGTGTCCTGCACCCATTCAAAGCAACTCTGTAGTGCACATATTAAGGAAACCCTGTTAGACTGGAATCTTTAAGGTCATGTTCTTGTACATGGTTTTCTTCTACAGTCTGTAAGTTTTATGGTACTCTGACCAATGTAAAGTTCAGTGATCAGGAAAGCAGCACCTCTAGGTTTTGACTTCAGGCTTCTGCTTTCACTCTGTGATTCC
>NW_010406405.1:514-914 GCF_000710305.1 Buceros rhinoceros silvestris | reverse complement strand
GCTGGGGAAAAAAATCTTTTGGCTCAGAAATAATAATAAGCAGCTTCTGCTTATGGTCTGACACTAGGATAAACAGAAATCTCACAGAGAAGCTAACAATTCTTCAGTAGTTGGGGTGATCATTACCAACAATTCATAACATACCACAAGTAGCACCACAAAACTCCCACTCTTAACTGTATTTAACTTTTATTGAGGCCAACAGAAAGCTTTTCTCATATCAAAGTCTGAAGGGGGAATTACTAACAAATTCTGGGACATCATAGTTACATTATTTTCAAATACACTATTATACATCACGAGATTCCTAAAACTTGAGAACTTCCCATAAAATTCAGACTGCATTATTTCAAAAGGTTTCGGGGTAAAGAAAAAAAAGAAAAAGAAAAAGGTGGTAGTA
>NW_010406405.1:0-319 GCF_000710305.1 Buceros rhinoceros silvestris | reverse complement strand
CAGGAATGTCCCTACCATGACAGGATCCCTCAAACGCAAATCAGACACTGTATTGTGTAAAAATTGTCTGTTCAAACTTTTAATAGAACTAGAAATCCTGTACTGTTGACGATTTATTTGTTTAGCTGACCCGTTGCTAGATGCAGAGTATGAAAGAATACATTTACTGGTTTACAAACAGAAAAACACATGCAAGGAAATTACAGTATTGAGTTACGTATGCCTGACAATACTATTCACTTTGACATAATGTATACAAAATAATAACTAGGTTCTACTGCCAGTCCACCTGGGGCCTGTCCTCTTCAACACCTTAATC
>NW_010406404.1:55990-56200 GCF_000710305.1 Buceros rhinoceros silvestris | reverse complement strand
GAGAAGGGGCGCGAGGGGGTGTCCCCCCACTGCACAGCGAGGTGCCGGCCTCTCTTCTCCGGCCAAGGTGAACGCAGCTAGAGTAACGAAGGGGGGAAAAACCCTGTGCCTGGCGGCTGCAACTTCTCCACCCCAGAAACTAACCTGCCTGTGACCTACGGCCCTGGCTCCGGCCGCCCCAGGCCTAGGCCAAATATTAAAAAATTTTAA
>NW_010406404.1:53755-55885 GCF_000710305.1 Buceros rhinoceros silvestris | reverse complement strand
GTGACCTACGGCCCTGGCTCCGGCAGCCCGAGGCTTAGGCCAAATATTAAAGAATTTTAAATTAATACAGTGCTATGAACGGTTGCAACATTGCAATTCACAGTAGATACAAAAAACAAAGTAAAAGGGTCTCTGACCTTCCTCACCTTAGATGAGTTGAGATCCACCCCCAACACTCCCTTCCTTCCTACCATGAATACAATTAAGGGGAAGCTGCAGTGGTAATTTCTCTCCTCATTAACTTCCTGATTGGTTTCAGGCTCAGGTTTCCGGCGGGCGGCAGTTTGTCACCAATTCCAAATGGCCAATCGTTAATACTAATGTTTGTGTAACTAACTGCCAGCATCTGCCACGGCTTCTTGTACAACAATAATAGTGAAAGGGTAACATTAGTGCTTCCCGTGTTAATTCAGATTCTGTTCATCAATAGGAAAATCTATGATGTAATTAGCAAAATGCATCGGTAGTTGAGGCAGTCAGAGGGAACTAAATCACAGTGGGAGCTCCATGGGCCCCTGACACCTTAATCATCAATACTTACCACGTTCTGGATTTTACTGTTTAGTGGGTAATATTACCAGGCTGTGATCTTTTAAAAGAGAATATTGTTTACAACCATTGCTTGTTTTTCAGGAGCCATGATGAATCTAGCACAACTGTGTACGAGCAAGGAGTATGGAGCCAAGGCTCAAACTCCATCCCCAAACCATGCACTGACGTGCCTAAGCGAGCAGATTCCCCCACACTTGAGCCGTGGGTGCCTGCAGGATTTCTAGGAGGATTTCTAGGATGTCTGAAGTTCAGTGAAAAAGAAAAGGTCAGGCTTGACTTTCACAACCAGGGAAATCGAATGGGATTCAAGAAAAGTAAACAGTAGCCATCTGGGTTTACCCCATCACCAGGAAAATGAGAAACACTCTCTTACAAAATGCACCAACATCCCACTTCTGTAGTGTCCTGTGTTTCTGCGGTAATTTCCATTTGCAGCTCAGCTTCCTGATTCATCCTTAATTAGACATGATGCCAGTTACCAAGAGATGGAAAAGGCATTATGGAGTTGAGGCCTTATATACAATTTTCACCTACTTTTCCTGTGACTAGATAAAACTGCAATTTTCTGGTACTTTCAGGGAGTTTTGCGCATTTTGACAATGCCAGAACCTGCTCCTTCATTTCACGCAAGTCTCTCCTTTCATGCATGTAAGGCACAAACAAGGCTCTAATACCACCCTGCAAAAGCAGACTCTACTGTTTTCTTCTAGATTGACATAAGAGCTTTATTTCTGAACCCGACAAATGGGATATTAACCCCGTACTTCATTTTCTCCTAGCTAAAAACAAACAAAAGAATGCAGTACTTAGGTGTGAGTGACAAAGTAATAAAGGCAGCTTCCAACAGTTTCTAGACATCACGGGAATGTTGCTAATGGTTTAAGGACACAGAAAGAGAAATCTGGGTCTGCAGTGTAACACAGTCCTCTGCTATGTGGTCAAACACACAAACCAGCCAAACAGGTCTCCAGCATCACTGGGCCTGAATAACCACTGGACCACTGAAGGAGGGCACCGATTTGCACCTATAGCAGGCTAGAATGGATCTTAGGTAACCTGCAGCTGGGAACAACTTTGTATATGGATTTTTACTTTTTCTACCCCACTAATCCTGAAACCCAGCAGTGCTGCAGATTCAGAAATGCTTCTTGTTGGGTGCAATAGCCAAGCTCTCTCCTGCCATGAGAACATACCAGGCAATTCCTCACGCTGTGTTTCCTACCTCCCCTTTCAGTATGTAAGTGGGCTTGATGGTGGAGTCCAAGGAGGAGTCGTATCTTCTCAGTGCCTGGATATAGATGCAACCTGTCTTTCCACTTCGCTTACTCTGCTAAGTCTGTGCTTGAGATTTCATCACTGCCTAAGAGCTCCTAGGACTTGAACCAGGTGCAAACATGCAGGTTAGGGAAAATGAGTGGAGGATCAGAGGAACAGTCCTGCTCCTCTGGAAGCTGGCTCACTTTGTGAGACAGGCTCACAGCACAAACATAGTCATTAGGTGGCTGGCCAGGTTTGCACAACACTTCCGTGACGTGAAGCATGCACCATGCGTTATATCAGGTGAGTACCTTGTTGGAG
>NW_010406404.1:43730-53686 GCF_000710305.1 Buceros rhinoceros silvestris | reverse complement strand
AGCGGTTCATGTTGTCACTACTACAGAATGACAGAAGAGAGATGCTCCATGCGTCCATACTCAAAAGTCAAAGGAGAAATCATCTACAGGAAATGCAGTCGCCAGCACCTCTCCTGACATGTGCTAGAGACTAGCTCCTCATGGTCATTCACGGCCTTAGATTTTGCCCACCAACAACACAAGCTTTGGTTGGATCTGGCCACGTCTAGCATCAGGAATCATCTCTTACTCCACAGGTACCTTGCACGACATAGTAAACAAACAGCAGCGCGGCTTTGACAGAGGTGGCTGGCTCAAGTGCTCAGCTTTTTGACTCTGACACTTCATTCTGCTCTGGAATCTCTGTTTCCAGGCTCTGGATGAGAGTATGAAGAAAGTGGGTTGAATGGGTGTAATTCTTCTTTACTCCTGAGTAGCCAAATGGGCAAAAGTCTTACTTATTTTAGAGCATTTTTAGTGTGCATGTGGCCAGAGTGATGGAAAGGCCAATTTTAAAATACCGAGATCTATAAATCTGTTACAAACTTACAGAAAGTTTTTTTTCCTAAATAGAAAGAATCCAACAGAAAAACCACCCAACATGCTACAGCATGGATATTAAAACACTACCAGAGCAAAACTGCCGCTTCATTTCTATTTATTTTTCCATCAACTCTATGTTAATTCACTATAACCTGGAGAATGAGACAGACTTCCTTTTTTTCCTTTTGTTTGCTAGACAGACTTCACATCTGTTTCTTACCAGCTCAAGTGGTGGTTCCTATGCCTTCTGGACCAGTGTAGTTCCACCAGTCTTCCAACATTTTTCACAGGGCATCAGACATCCCAACTGAACTTCAAAAATACAGTGTCATTACAAGGGAACAGTGCCAGCTGGTTGGTCTCACAAACCACTTCGGGGTCTGAAGCACTGATCTACATAACAGGGGTTGTTTTTCCACTGACTTCCAAATTGATCACAGTTTTGACAAGCAGGCAATTTGGGCTATATACACTGGTCTTTTAAGATGCACAGGGGTATGTGATGACAGCCACACAGATTTAAAAAACAACCCTGCACTACCAAGATACTACCTGTAGCAGATGGGAGTGCTACTCCTGTATCCAAACCCGCACTGCTTAGTCGGATAGACTTCCACTGCAGTCAGTGGGAGCCACTGAAGTCAAGCAAGGAACAGAATAGGTGCAGTGCTGATCATAAGAGCAAGATACTTGGATTGGGACTTGTAGCTATAAAAAGGCAGCAAAAAGAGAAAGAGCAATTCTGTTCCAGTGTTTTAATCAAACAGCAATAAAATGTAGAAGTTCCAAGTTCAAAAAAACAAAACCCATGTTCTTTTTGATTTAAGTCTATGAGTTTCATCTGTTTGAGGCTTGTGGCTGATCCTCCCACTGTTGTTACAGAGCTCTTATCTGTGTAAATAACAGTACCAGAATTGGGACTGTGACAGTTTTTAAAGACCATTCCTTGATCTAATTACCTTTTACCCTTGTGAAAGCACCTGAATCACATAAATCTGAAAAATTTTTGGCTAATATCACAGAAAGAAAAGAAAGCAGAAAGGATTCCAATCATAAACACAAAACCTTATGCCTTCTGACACTGGAAACCACACTGACTTCTAACATGAGTGATCCCTGGAATTCAATGGACTGAAAAGAATAATACACTTGCACTGATGTGAGAAAGCAGAAAGATATTCATGCTTGAAAAGTAAGTACTTCCCCAAGTTTACATTTAAAAAACTATTAAACTCTCAATAAGGAGCAATTTCTAAAGATTTAAAGGTGAGAGGTACAATCCATTTTTAAAGACTCTTTCACCTTTTTCAGGGCAAAGAAAAATGAGGAAGTATGCCAGTTCCATATGCTGCTAAGGCCCATGCACTTCTTCCCAGTGTGCACTTCATACACATGTGTGAGCTCAACCACAAGTGCAGGATGAAGGGGAGTGGAACCAGACTAACACAGGCAGCTCAAGGGCACTGCAGTATCACCAAAGTGTGCCCGGGTTTTCAGCATGATGGCGGACAGGAATTGCTCTTCATGATACTTTCTCCCCTATAGCCAAAGCATTCTCCTTTTGCAGATACCACTGAAAAATGGATGCTGTCTAAGCAAGCAGTAACTTCCACTCCAGGCTCCACAGAACCTATATGAAGCATCTTGAAAAACAAACAGGCTTGGGAAATTGGTGGCAGTCAAACCAAGAAGCAAGCCATGCTATCTGCACGAAGGGTGGAACGAGAGAGAATGGTATCAGCGCTCTCCCCAGGTTCTTGTCTCAAGCACAGGCACTGGTCCACTGCCACTATCAGACATGGTGTGACTGACAATCTGAAGTCTGAAGATAGGCTGAACTTGGGGGCCTGAAAATACAGAGGTCAAAGTCAGTTTGAAAACAGTGCCCAGTTTCCACTCAAGCCAACGGTCCCCTGCCACTCTACTGCTCATATTCGCCCTGGAGGGCCAGCCAAGCTACAGCAACTACCGTAACACACAGAGCAACTGCCTGGCAAAGCTTTAGGCTAAAAAACCAAACCACATCAACCACCATCAACAAAAAAGTTACTGCTCCAAAACCAGGCACTCAGAATCAGAGGACCATCAGAATCATCTCAGTGGCTGGCAACTTCTCAGCAGCAACTAAGATGATACACTAAAAAAGAATGAGAGAAAACTAAAATTTTCCTAGACTGGAGAAAGCATTAGAGTGGCATCAAGAGTGTCAGCGTCTGTCCTGACTTTGCTGTAGATTGTAAGATTGGCAAGATGAAAATTTCGTGCAAACACATGCAGAAAGGCCAAGTTAAGTTATCCTAGGCAATCTCCATTCAGCTGCCTCTCACCTTTGGAGAGCTTAACTCTACGCTCCCCGATGTTCAACTATTTAAGGACGGAGTTCATTAACAAAAGGTCAAAAGAAAATCTATGTCCACTGAATCTCTCATATGATTTATTCCTGTGTGAACACACCGTTTGAAAAGATGGAGGAGTACTGACTTACACTAGGGTGAAGAAACCAGCATTAGTGGCGGGCTGTTCGTCATAAATCAGCCATGCAAGGGGTTCAGTCTCATGCTCTGGTATTCTGCTCAGTGCAGATCTAAGACACCTGCAATCGGGAGCCTATCATTCAATGGCTTCCTGCTAGAAGGCCACAAAGAAGCTGCAAAATCTTCAGAAAATTAAGAGACATACTTTCATTAGCTGTGTTTTCAAGATTTCCTTTGAACACAAAGATTTGTATTTTGTAAAGCTTCAGTAATTCATGTTTCTGAAGGATGTTCACACTCAGTGAATCCCCAATTATCTTTTAGTTCCTTTGCTTATATTGTGTGAACTAACGTAAAAAAACCCCTAAACCAACTCAAAACATTGCTGTCTCTTTCCTCACATCTCTCTTGCTCAGGATGAATTCCTGGATGAAATAATTCCTACTAACTGAGAATTCCTGCCAGTATCTGCAAACACACAGATGTGCTTAAAATGTTCTCATTTACTGTCTTTTTCCTCCCATCCCTCAGGCCTCATCACAGACGTGGACAAGGTGACAGCTCCCACGGGGACAAATCCTGAAGCCAAGGGTTTTTGCTCGCTGCAGCTGGTCACCATAACATGGCATGGGCTTCTTAGAAGCACTGTTATGCGCAGTAGGGAGTAAGACGAGACATTAGTCAAACAGGTGGCTGATACCAGAGCGTTAGAAGAGGCTAACAAAAACTCAGCTATGGATCTGCCTTAAAACTGAACTCCGTGTATTATATACACCAGCCAAAAATGCCTTTGTGAATTTTGCTTCTATCGGTGATGCTGTGGGCTGTTTTGTGCTGACTGTAATGTAGACCAACTTGTGAGAAAATGGGAGTGGTTCTCCTTTTCTGCTTTACAAGTTATTAACACAAGGCCAACCAGTCCAGTTCTAGAAACGTATTCCTGTGGCTACTTTCCTGGTGACAAGAAGTTTCAAGAGCAACATGCTAAGCTGGTTTCAATGCAAAAATAAAAACAAGCCTAAGGATCTGGAACTGAAAACATGTCCTGTCTGTGCCTCTTAACAGAGATATACTATTTCACAGGAGAGACCTTTCCCCCTTCTCAAATACCAACCCTTCTCACTAACATTCAAAGCAATTAGGATTACCTTGGATGCCCACAGTAGGGCACATTCACTGCGTATTTTCAAACAGCATTAATTCTTGGCATTAGGAACTCTGGATAAAAAGTAAAGATCTGAATGGAGGTCTTTATTTAGCATGCTTTACCACAGATTATCTCATTCTTTTCCAGTTCATGCTTGTACTTTTAGCAACTAAGGCGGCAGGGCGGTAACTGATGTAACTGGAAACCAGAAGCTGAAGAAAATATCCTCCTGTGACTCCCTCACCTCTGGCTTTAAACTCTCTTACAATAATATAGGAAACAATCAAACAAAGCTTTCCACTTCTCTCCCACCATTCCACTTCTCACTCACCATCAGTTAGACAGGGAGGATGCAAAGATGACATCTGGGAAGCAACAGCTTTTTTTCTGGGACTTACCTTGAAACTGTTAAAAGCAATAGCCCTACACGTTTGCACACATGGTCCTGACCGGAAGGGTACTGATGGACCAACACTCCCTGCTATCACTGTTAGATTCTGTGGCTAACTTGAAGTTACTAAGCTGCTGCTGCAGACTAGGAAGGGCAGAGGGTGAACCATCTCAGAAAAACTTCTGGAGCATCTGGTCTGCTGAGATGAGTACCCTTGCTTTAAATAAATGAAAGGCAGTGTGTGGAATTCTGCTGGTAAATGCTTGCTTTTGGGTTGGCAGAAGCGAATGGTTACTCATCTCTTGTGTGAAGTATTCTCCAGAAACGCCCACTCTGCCCCAGCCAGGTCTCAGCAAGGTATTCGTCAGTACAGCTCTGCAGAAAGCTCTCCAGCTTATGTTCCACTACCAGGAACACTAAAGGTTCTCTCAATAAGGAGACATGACTTCAATGGTTTCACACAGACATCTTCTGGTTTGGAAAACATGCAGCAAACCATTCTCCAAGACACCTCAATGTAAAGCAGACAGTTACCCACTGCTGGGTAACGAGCAAAAATGTGCATTTCTGTAGAGGCTTTTTTGGGCTATCTCTAAATATTCCGTGTAATTATACAGGGAGCATGAAGACCTCAGCATCACAAAAGAGTAGAGATGGGGGATTTTTAACCTGGTGGTAACACTACAAGGAAAAGACACCACAATAAAATACCAAAGGTATCTCCCTTTTCCCTTCCTACCATCCTCCAGTCACTTACTTAAACCCTGCGTTGTTCTGCGCACACATTTGTGTGGCACCACGGCGAATTGCACTGCAGAACCAATTCTGCTGCTGAACATGCAGCCCCTTTGGCTTTGTATTGCCAGTATCAGAAAAACACACATGCCTCTCCTTCAGGTTGTGACTCTGTATTATGACTACTAGGCTGAGGACAGTAAGGAATCTCAGAGGAATGAAGCAATTTGCTTTATCACGTAACAAGGCTGTGACAAGGCTGGACATTCCATCTCTTTATTCCTGGAGGTCAGATATTACTTTTCTATTCCACACACAGCACCGCAGACTGATTCTTCATCAAAATAGGATGTCCCTGGTGTGTTTTACTCAGCAGACTGGCAAAAGACAGTACAGCTTTCAGAAAAAAAATGGACTTAAAATCTGTTCTTTTTACTTTTTCTCATTCCTATAGTAATGAAAAACTGATCTAACAAGAAGATTAAAACACATGTACATCAATCATTTCTTATGAGAAATGTCTAATGATCTTCCTAGCTGCTAGTGGGCATGGCCAAATGTCTATTCTGGGCATTTTATCCTGCCAGGACTGATTTTGCACAAAATTGCTGTGCTATGGGGCTGGGACGCTTGGGAGTCCCTAGGCTCTCCAAGTGCTGGGCGCAGCAGCAAGGTAGGGATCTCAGCACCTTATGTGCTTTTCCTTGTGCGGCCACCTTCAAAGCCAGATCCATGAAACCAGCTGCGTTTTTTGAAAAACAAGTCTTTCTTTTCCTGTGAAAAAGAAAACAAACCAGTCCACAGATCTGACTCAGAAGAGGCAACTCAACCATGTGAACAGGCAGCAACTTCTGGTGGCAAAGTAAAAACAGCAACAGGTTGCCTACAACTCCAAATCTAGAGATAGGAATCATAGAATGTTTTGGCTTGGAAGGAACCTTTAAAGGTCATCTAGTCCAACTGCCCTGCAGTGAGCAGGGACATCTTCAACCAGATCAGATGGCTCAGAGTCCTGTTCAGCCTGATCTGGAACATTTCCAGGAATGTAGCTTTTACCACCTTTCTGGGCAACCTGTCCCAGTGTTTCATCACCCGCACTGTAAAAACTGTCTTCCTTATACGTAATCTGAATCTCCCCCTCTTTTAGTTTAAAACCATTACTCCTTGTCCTAGCACCACAGGCCCTCCTAAAAAGTCTGTCCTGATCCTTCTTATAAGTCCCCTTTAAGTACTGAAAGGCTGCATTAAAATTTCCCTGGAGCCTTCTCTTCTCTGGGCTGAACAAATGGATTCACCATCAGTGTGAGCCTGTTGAGGAAAAAAGGCAGGCGTCCAGCTACATCCTCTGCTTGTCCCACTGTGAGTTTGCAGAAACATGATTTCAGCAAACACAACCAGTGGGTTGGACTTTTTTCCAAAGCAAAAGTTTTTATCAGAACAATTTCCATCCAGCTCTAATGAGAACACAGCGTGATCTCTCTGCACCCTGCAGTCCTCGCAGGCAAAATTTGGGAATGTCATGCAAATTTTATGGAGACTGCTTACTGTCTGCCTCCTGTGGTGTCTGCACCCACTCCTATGCTGATGACAGGCTTTTCATACACCCCCAACACCACCTACTCCATGGATAATGCCTCATAGGGCGACTGACATGGCCATCCCCAGCTGCCATTAACTTGTGGCAATGCTGTTATGCACGCTTATGATGGCTGTCACATGGCAGCACAAGAACAAATGGACAAAAGGCAGCCCACCACTTCTCTGTGGGACGATGGCTGACACTGCAGGGTGCAGCTGGACAGGTGTAGGGGGTGCTCCCTGTTTTGAGGAAAGACCTCACATCTGTCTTCTACTGCAACACGGTAGACAGCTAGTGACGCCTGACTCCTCATCTGCTTCTGTGCATCACTACAATAGAGCTGCCTTTGTTTTGCTTGGTATATGTATTTAAAACCTGTCTAAACAAGAAGTTGCTTGTGAATAACCACTTCTAGATGCTTCAATCATCCTACCTAGAAAATGCATTGCCATTTGCAATAGGTATGGCAAGAAAATATTTTTTTAAAAGCAATGGTAATTTTAAAAGAAAAAGTGCAGTCAAGGCTCAGGGTAATGTTACCAAACAGCAGAATATGTGGAGGGACAAAAAAAAGGCACAAGGTTCCTCTGTTGTGTAGCTATTCTAAAGGAAGGGAACAGGATCCTAAGAGCTTTAATAATGACGCGTCATTTTTTGGTGTTCCGCACAGAAATCCAAACATAACACTATTTTGGCTGAATGTCTCTGCATTACTGGATCAGAAAGGCTGTTAATCTTCACTAGTGCCTCAGGAAAAAAAGGAGGATGACACAGTTTGTGCAACACCAGGACTAGCCTTATAAATATAAACTCTGGTCACCCCTCTTTAGGTTTTTATTGATGTCAATGTCACTTTCCCTCTATAAAACACGAATTAAATCCATGCCCATTGTCATCTGTCTTAATGCTCAGAGAATAACCAACTAGCTAATAAAGGCAGCCTCAGCTCTTTCAGGTTTAATGACAGTCTTAATTTCAGAAAATACTGACTCAGTGCAAAAGTGCCGTGTTATACAGCTTAAAAGAGTTTTTTGGACATGATTTGCAAGCTTTTGGAAATCAAGAGGTTACTAAACAATCAGAGAAAATGCCAAGTCTAATGAAAGTGATCTGTTATGGTAGATACAACAGATTTTTCACTTGCAAGGTCTTTTTTTTAATGCTCTTATAATGCAAGCTTCTCTGCTGGGAAGGAAGAGAAGAAGAACCTCATACCACACTAGCAAAAGCAGCAGGAGGTTTGTTCTGACTTCAGCATGAGCAAGACCGTTCTCACCAATGACTGTGCTCAAAATTGAACAAGAGGGAAGAAAGAACTAACCTTATCATTTATGGCTTACAATTTCAGTGAATCTGCAGTTCAGAAAACCCAGAAGCCTTCAAAGTGACTTAGTATTACCATGGCATTACCATTTTTAATATTAACTTTGCCTCAGAAGCAAGTCAAGTAGATTTGCAGTAAAATGGCTCAACAAGTACTGCTGAAATATGCAGCACAAGATGGGTATATGCATGAACAGAGTAAAAATGTTGCTACTTATTTTAAAGTGAGATTTATGCCCTCCTAAGTTTAGGAACCTCAATGCGGTAAGTCACAATACTTGAGAAAACAGGGACAAAAACTGAACACAAAACACTTTTGAGGTAGTCAAATGAAGTTTCACACAACATTAGGCTCAAGACAGACCTGCTGCGTTATATTTTATTTCCATGAATTCAGCAATGGTATTAAACAAAGAATGTGAAACGCTGGTGTGGCAAAGAGACTGGTCCCGCACCAAGGCGAAGGGCCAGCCTCTGGCTGACCATTTGCCATCTGCTGGAGGGCAGGGACTGTGCCTAACGATCCTGCTGGTGCTGCCAGCACTGTCTCCCCAGGCCCAGGAGGTCTTGCTCACTTTCTACAGCCGTGGTGATGCAGATCTGGGAGAATGGTCAACCCACCACTGCCCAGTACTTTCTTCAGAATCCTGTCAGCATCCTTGGTGCTGATCCATTCAGGATCCAAGCAGCAGTCTTGCTAGGAAGGGACAAACTCCCCTGAGATCAGTTAACAATCTACAGCTGTGGGTCAATAGGGCCTAAACCACTTGGTCATTTTAGTTTCCTACTAGGGTACTAGGTCACTTCAGTGCTCTTGCGTCATTTTTCCTTACTAAGGTTACTAGAAGGTGCTTAAGTCTATCTGACCAATTTTCAACACGTGTTTCCCTTGCCTTTCCTCACAGTCTAAAGTCAGGAAGGTGAACACTAAATCATGTATTAAGTGGTAGAGAAATTCTGAAATAAATAACCAAACAGAAAATTAGAATTTTCTTATTGTCATCTGTTGTAGAGAAAATTTTAAGACTGTTTCCTTCGGCCTAGTGGGCCACTGCTGACACAGCTGGCTCTGTCGACAACTACCTGCCTTCAAGAGAACCACTCCAATGCTATGCCTCAGTTAATTTCAACAGTGCTGAATACAACTCTGGTCAATACAAAAATGATTCAATGCTGTAAGGGTAGGGCAGGGATGAGAGTAAAAAGTATTGTTCATCCTCCACAACATCATATAGCCCTGCTGCAACCCATGGCAGACATGGGATGGTGAAGAGGGGAGAGGGCAGGGGTTGCAAGGAGCTTGGACCACACAGAATAACAGAGTACCCGGTGCTGTTCAGGGTCAAGGCAGGCTTTCTTTTCTCTCTTGGAGGATAAGGCAGACAGTCTTCCTCCACACAAGGAGCTGACAGGCACAGCAGTTGAATGCAGCAAGAAAAGCAGATGAAGTGATTCAAGCCAGAGAATTAACAGTCAGACATACAAAGGTCAGCCCCACTCAGCCCCATGGCTGAGCAGGGGTAATTACTTTCAAACTAGGGCACAATCCACATTTCTCTCTCTTCACTTCTCTTCAACTACAGCTTAGGCAGTTACAACTTCATTTGGGTTAGTCCCAGGAATACGCCAGATACCTCTCAACAAATCAGTACTTTTTTTACTCCCGTGTAGATTCTGTTTGTACAACCTCACTCACAGTATTTATGACTTGGAAAAACAAGAAACTCAATCCACAAAATTAAAGCCTCTGGAAATACTTTTGATTCAGTGAAGAGTTAGGGAAAG